>NC_056587.1:2355566-2655566 GCF_018340385.1 Cyprinus carpio
CTGTTCATGAGACTCTGCAAATGCATTTGTGCTCACACTTTAGTTTGTTGACCAGTTCTCACTGTTAACTATTAACTATGACTTTTGCTTCAATAAAGCAACTCTAGTTCCTGTGGCTCAATATATATATAAATATATATGCCATATTCAACATTTGGACCCTTTTCTATGGCATGCCGTTCAGGAAATTATGGTATTTATAATATGAAGTTTTGGTATATGGAATGGAAATCTGAATTTATGGAATGAAACTTATAGATTGAATGGAAGCATGAATATATTAATGGAACTCTGGAATGAAAGTCTGAATATTTGGAATAAAAGTTTAATATATGGAATTACAGTTTGAATATATGGAATGGAAAGAATTAATATATGGAATGGATTTCTGAATATATGGAATGAAACTTGAATGTATTGAATGAAAGTCTGAATATATGGAATGAAAGTCTGAATTTATGGAATGACAGTTTGAATATTTGGAATGGAAGTATGTGTCACGCCCATGGACTCTGTGTGTGTTTTCCCTCATGTTTGATTATGTTATTTGGCCAAATATAAAAACATAAATCAACTCAAATTTCAAAGAAAAAAAAAAAAACATATTTCAACAAAAACACATATTTTTTTAAACTGCACAGAATTTTTGAGTTGAAGATATCAACTTAATTTTTTACATTTTGAAGAACTACAATTATTAAGCTGCGTCAGCTAAGTTTTTCCAAGTTCTGACAACTAAGTTTTTTTTAATTAAAGTTACTGGAACTTTCAAGTCTGTACTATTTTGAGTTCAGATTACCAGACATTTTACTAATAGAAAAATTCTTGTCACAGCAGCTTAAACAACAATTATTGTCATTGAGGTAATTCATTTTTGTTTTCTGGAAACAAAAAAAATAATGTTTAATAAGTCACCACATTATAAAAATTTATGTTTGTTTTCAAATGACAAAGGTGAAAGGCTATGATAATCCAATAAGCAGACAACATTGTCTTTGTTTGTAAGACAATTTACAAGACTATTATATCCAGTTTAACATACTCTAGGCCTCAATACCAGACACACAAACCTCAAGAACGGTGACAACCAACACGTGTTAAAAAGATGAGCTCTTTACATCACAGTACAACAAATAACTAACAATAATGATAAAACAATAATAAAAAAGTTAAAATTAAGTCAGAAAACAGCAAAACAACAATGCTACAACAGTAACTGGATAATTTATTCACACTGCAATGCATGCTGGGAACTCACAAAGCCTTAACATTCAACAATATGAAATTCTTTGTTCAGACAACTGTGTTTGACTAGTTGGGGCAACATTTGGTGTAATTTCAATGGTCTGACAAGGATTTTTGTGTAGTTTCAAGAAAATAGCATTTTTTGGTATTTGAGACTCAAAAGTTTTCATAAACTGGAAAATGAGAAGTTTCATTTTTTACTGTATTGTTGCGACCTTACAAATAATGCAATATTGCCAAAGATGACCGATAAACAGTTGTATAGTGCCTAAGTATTAATTCAGAAATGTGTAAATCCCCAGCTGAAAAAGCCAAATTATCTGAACTTTCTGAATTATCTGAACTAGAATTAGAAGAAATGTTTCTCTTCGACGAAGATGTCAGGGAAAGTTACCGCTGACATCGTGACTAGAAGGCGGACGCAAACTTTCAAACTTTCAAGGGAGCTCCTGGGAAAATCCTTGGAAACCCCATCGCAGCCGGTTGCCATGACAAATTTCAAATGAGCATACGCAGATCTAGACCTCACTCTAACTGGTGTCAACTACAACTTCAAAATAAAATCAACTCAATAAAATAAGATGAACTTTTCCTCAGAAACATCTGAAAGTGAGTTCAAGTGGCTTACAACAGATAGTTCAAGTTCCAACTAGCAATTTTATTGTCAGTGAATGCAAAAATCTTAGTAAGGTGAACCATTTTGAGTTGTCGTTTTTATTTAAGTCCTAGTCTGTGCAGTCTGTCTCGAACGGGTCTACTGGTTATGTTTGTGTTCCATTCCTCGTTCCAGTTGTGGATTTACCTCTGTGGTTGTTTATTACAGTGGTTCCCAATCCTGGTCCTGGAGAATACCCAACACTGCACGTTTTTGGTGTCTCTCTTATCTGATACACACATTTGAGGTTCAAGTTCAAGTTGAGCTTTATTGTCATTCCTCTACATGTGTGGACATACAGTGGAATGAAATGTCGTGCCTCACAGGACCATGGTATGCTACATAAATACAGATATACAACAATGAAGTAAAACAGTATGAACCTATACACAACTAACCTGCTGACAGATTCTGACTATAAATATACTATATATAAAAGTTTACCTATACATACACTAAAAAATACAAGCTATACGAATGCTTCACATAAATACAGTACCTATACACAACTAACCTACTGACAGATTTTGACTATAAATATACTATATAAAATATTTACCTATACATAAACTAAATATATATATATATATATAAAATATATATATATATATATAAACAAATGCTTCACATAATACTGTACATGTGCAAAGAGAAACATGGTAAGTCAAGCAGCTGGCTGGGGAACAGTGCAAGATAATTTGTAGTGAATGAGCATGTGAACACACACATATTACTGAGTCATTTGTGGGATTGTATACACACAGCAGTGTGTGTAAAAAAGTATCTAGTGCGCTTATAGGAGAGTGTGTTACTACAGGTGGTTTGTACAGGCCCACTCACCTGTGTGTAGCACACTTTGAATAGCACAAAAAGAGAAAGTTTCAGACATCTGTGATGTGGTAAGTTTGGGGGGTGTCTGGGGGGTGGAGGAGGTGAGATTGTCCATGCTTCAGGAGGTAGGGGGTTTGTATGGGGTTTCAGAGGAGGGAAGGGTGATTTGAGTTCAGGGCTCCCACAACCTGGGGGAAAAAGTTGTTGAGCAGTCTGGCGGAGCAGGCTCTGATGCTCCAGTACTGTATTCCTGATGGTAGGAGCTGGAAGAGACTGTGGGAGGGATTGGTGGGGTCCTTCACGATACTGCTGCCTTTGCTGGAGCATTGTGTGAGGAAAATGTCCAGGATGGAGGGGAGAGGGGTACCGATGATCTTTGTAGCGTTCACTGTCCACTGTCCACTGGAGGGTCTGGCAGTCTGCTGCACGACAGTTCCCATACCAGACAGTAATGCAGCTGGTCAGCACGCTCTCAATGGTTCCCCTGTAGAATGTGGTGAGGATGGGTGGGGGAAGACTTGCTCTTTTCAGCAGATGGAGAAAGTGTAGGTGCTGTTGTGCCTTCTTAGAGAGTGACATGGTGTTGGTGGTCCAGGTGAGATCCTCTGTCATCTGTAGAGCGGTTTGGACAGTATGCAAACTGGAGCAGATCGAGTGTGTTAGGGAGGCTGGTTTTGATGTTGTGCATGACTAACCTCTCAAAGCACTTCATCATGATTGGAGTCAGCGCTATGGGACGGTAGTCATTTAGACAGGACACAGGGGATTTCTTTGGTACCGGTATTATTGTTGTGGATTTGGGGACGACTGCCTGGCTTAGTGAGGTGTTAAAGATATCTGTAAGGACATCTTTTAGCTGTGCAGCACAGTCTCTCAGTACATGGCCAGGTATGTCATCAGGACTCGCAGCCTTGCGTGGGTTAATCCTAGATAGGGTCTTCCTTACGTCAGCTGGAGACAGACAGAGCACCTGGTCGTTGGGAGGTATGGGACGTTTTTGTGCAGGTGTGTCATTCTGAATTTCAAACAGTGAATAAAAGTGGTTGAGTGCCATTATCACAGGCCTGTGGTGGGGACTTGTAGTTAGTGATGGTCTGAATGGCTTGCCACAGGCTCTGCGTCTCTGCTGTCTGTGAAGTGATTGTTGATTTTTTTGAGCATATGACCGTTTTGCATTTTTGATGCCACAGTACAGAATGACTCTTGCTGTTTTGAGGGCTGCTTTATCTCCTGATCTGAATGCTTCATCTCTGGTCTTTAGCAGCCCATGAACCTCTGCTGTCATCCATGGCTTTTAGTTTGCACGTGTGGTGATGGTCTTGGTGACTGTCACATCATCAATGCACTTTTTGATATAAGCACTCACAGTTTCAATGTACTCCTGCAGGTCTGTGAGGTTGTTGTAGGTGGCTGCCTCTTTAAACATGTTCCAGTCTGTGCACTGAAAGCAGTCCTGTAGTGTTGAGGTCCCTCTCTAATCAAACCCTCTCTAATCAAACACAGGAGAAAACAGATTCTCAAATTAAAGAACATCCTCCTCCCTACAAATAATCTCACAATAACAACAGAACAAAGTTGAAAAACAATCTTAACAGTGAATCTGGCCACACAGGCCAACATAGCACAACTGTGTACAACTTACTGTAACACTCCAACTATTAATGGCAACTATTCACACAGAGTTACCATACTCGAAAGAAGTTAGCACACAGCATACCTTCTTTAGTGTTTACACCACCCAACACATTACAACAAACACTCTAAAAGTGACAAGCGCTGGGACCAGAAGATGACAATCTCTCAGAAGCAAGCCTCAGTCTCTCTCCCTCTTTTTGGAGGTTTCTGGATCTTTTATATAGTGCTTCCCCCCACACCTTAACGAGCTGGAACACAATTCAGGTGCACTCCCAACCTGTGACGTGGATAGGAGCAACAGAGAAGCACAACAGAACATACCAAGACAGGCACTACATTTTACACCAGCAAATGAATACACAGACGTCCCTATGGACGTAACACCCCCACCAATAAAATTTTTCTTGGCATTTCACAAAATTACAAGAAAAACAAATGCAAGTTAATCCACACGATCAAAATACTACATCACATTTTTAACAGTGCATTAAAACAAAAATTTTTTCCCACAAAAACAGAAAAAAACAAAAAATATGCCCACACTTTTATAAAAACAGATCCAGCAACAAAATAACACAAGTATGTTTTAATTGCATCAGTTCTCACTAATGCTAGGCTTGGTCATCTGCTCACATCTGGGAGATTCAGAGGGGGCTTGCCAGGGAAAGTCAGTAAGGTCCACATGGTCTCCAAACATGTCCACCTGCTGGCGGGCCACTGCACACGCAGGAAAGGTGAACAGACTCAGGGAATACATCACTACCCTTGCTCACCACAATAGGTCCGGGAAAAACCTGGCCACCTGCTAGGTCATTCCCCAACACAAGACCTACCCCTTCAAATGGCAACTTGGAACACACTCCAATGTTAACCATCCCAGTCACAAAGTAAAACGGCGTACCTTTTGTAGCACAGGAGAACACGCAAATGGAATTTTGGGTCACAGAGTTTACATGTGAAAACTGATTGCTCAATAGGCGGATAGAGGAATACCTTTCAGTGTGTTAGGACAAACTCATCTGCCACTAAAGCAGCTTTCAGAAGGGAAGTTACTTTGCCAATTTAGATGAACAACTGATTTAGGTAAAACTTAAAATCCTTCAGAAAGAGCAATTCCTTCAACTACTAAAGAGTCTTGCTGGAGAAACACCACTTTTCAAATTATGCTCTCTTCTCCCATGCAAAATTCTTCATGCGTCTGTGTTGCTGCTTTCGTACTTGCTAAATTTCTGGCGATATACTCCGGTCAATAATTCAGCTTTCTCTAAGAACAGCATCTTTAAAAATGTCATATCAACTTTCCTCAACTGGCAATGCTGTGCAAACTCCTTGCGTTTTACCTTTCAGACTACATTGCAGGAACAATGACCACATGTCCTTGGGCCACCCCAAGCTTATCTGCAACCTGCTCAAAAGCAACAAAGAAAACAACCTCAGACTCGCTAAAGGGAGGCACAAGCTTGATGCTCATGAACAAATTCACAATTTTGTTCAACATCTGCAGTGTTATGTACCTTAGGTGTGGAGGAAGGAGGAACACTAGAGCGCAGAATAAGAACAGGTTTTCCACTCAGGTCCCTACCTTGAAAATCTAAACCGCACAATTTTTATTTCACAGTCCGTTTCTACAACTTTGAGTCAAGCACATTTTCATTCTCCTGTTGTTTAATTTTGAGCTCTAGTTCTTCTAAATTAAATGGCCAAAACGGGATCATAATTGGCCGTCTCAATAACATCTATACCAGGAAGAACCTCCTTAGCTACGGCCTCTGCTGCAACTATAGGATGTACTTCATCTGCACTGTTGGGTAAGATGCCAGCACACACCAGCTGATCAAGAAGAGATGCTCTGATTACCTGTTTGGTTGCCTCTCTTGGTACCTCTAAATGAAAGGAGTCTGCAAATCAAAAGCAAACTCTTTCCTACATTCATGGAAAACCACTATGGTGGGAGAAAGGGTAAATGCGGTCAAATCAAACTCCAATTTAAAAATCACCAATGACTTCACTTCCTTCCCCCCCCTCACAAGAACGGAAACAGCAAAAACAGACGCTTGCTGAGAGAGAAGAGATTGTACTCACCACAACAATTTAACTTCGAAAAGCAAATGGACGAGCCCCCACTTGTTACGTTCCCCATTTTTAATCTAGGGGCCGGGAAGAAGCGCTTAAGGTGTGGGGGGAAGGGCCAGATTCACTGTTAAGATTGTTTTTCAATTTTGTTCTGTTGTTATTGTGAGATTATTTGTAGGGAGGAGGATGTTCTTGGATTTGAGAATCTGTTTTCTCCTGTGTTTGATTAGAGAGGGAGTAAGGGAAGCATTTGTCTTTTTGTTTCACTTCTTTTAATGCTAGGTAAGGTAGTTTAACAAATCCTCAGTTAGAGTTCCTTTTGTTTGTTGTTTTGGCTTTTTCCCCTCCTGAAGTCTTATGTACTGATGCTTTGCGTTGGAATTTACACTCTGCTTCTATGAACAGTAAAACCTAAAACTGGTGTGGCGATTTGTGTTTGTCCTGGGACCTGGAGACGGGAGTTCTCTCACTCTCTCCCCGCAATTTTTGTTACGCTTCTTCCCGGCCCCTAGATTAAAAATGGGGAACGTAACAACAGCAATAATAATAAATAAATAAGAAAAGATAAAAATACTGGACTTGAGTGCACAAAGTAATCATAGAAGATAAGCAGTTCTGAATAAATGAGTTTTAAGTTTGACTTTAAATTGAGCTAAAGAGTCTGAATTACGGATGTTAACTGGGAGAGAATTCCAAAGACGAGGAGAAACATGACTAAAGGCCCTATGACCCATGGTGGTTAAACGAGCTGAAGGTGTATGAAGGAGACCCAGTGAAGAGGAACGGAGAGTTCGAGAAGGGGTGTAGGGATGTAAGAGGTTTGAAAGGTAAGGTGGAGCAAGGTTATGAAGAGATTTGTATGTGAGGAGGAGAATTTTAAATTCAATCCGAAAGTTGATAGGAAGCCAATGTAGCTGTTGAAGTGATGGGGTGATGTGTTCAATAGGTGAAGTCCGGGTTATGATACGAGCTGCAGAATTCTGAATGAGCTGGAGTTTATGAAGAGATTTGTGTGGTAGACCAGATAAATAGAGAGTTACAATAATCAATGCGGGAGGTGACAAGCGAATGATGAACAAGAATAGAGGAACTATGCGGAGTGAGAAATGGACGGAGGCGAGCAATATTGCGGAGATGAAAATAGCAAGACCTGGTTATGTTATTAATGTGAGCATCAAATGATAAGGTACTGTCAAAGATGACCCCCAAGTTCCTAGCCTGGCGAGAGGGAGAAATGGAAAGAACCATCAATGGATAATGAAAAACTGCATGACTTAGAGAGAGTAGAATTAGTACCAATGAGGATTACTTCAGTCTTACTGGCATTAAGTTTGAGGAAATTGGCAGAAAACCAAACATTTATTTCATGAAGGCAGTTGGTAAGGCAGGCGGGAGGGAGAATGGAATCAGGGTTGGTAGAAATGTAAAGCTGAGTGTCATCGGGCGTAACAGTGAAATTTAATACCGAATTTTGAAAAGATGTTGCCGAGTGGGAGAAGGTAAATTAGGAACAATAGGGGGCCTAGGACAGAGCCTTGGGGGGACACCACAGCTAACAGGAGAAGGTTGGGAATTAAATTTCTTTAGTTGTACAAACTGTGTGCGGTTTGAAAGGTATGAAGTGAACCAGGCATAAGGAATACCAGTGACACCAATGCCAGATAGTCGATGCAAGAGAATACTGTGTGAAATTGTGTCAAAAGCTGCACTCAAGTCAAGTAGAACAAGAATAGATAACAACCCGCCATCAGCAGCCATTAACAGGTCATTCATTACTCTCACTAGTGCAATTTCAGTGCTATGCTTAGGACGAAACCCTGACTGAAAACACTCATACAAGTTATTATTACTAAGATGAGCATGAACCTGTGCTGCCACTGCTTTTTCTGAAGGCTCACAGACTGGAGCAGGCTCTGGATTGGGTTCTGAGGGCTCCTGGACTGGAGGTGATTTTAGAGTGGACTCAGAAGGTTTATAGACTGGAGCGGGCTCTGGATTGGACTCTGAAAGTTTCCGGACTGCACAAGTTCATGAGTGGACTCTGAGGGCTCACCGACTGGAGCAGACTCTGGAGTGGACTCTGTGGGCTCATGGACTGGAGTGGACTCTTGAGGACTCTGAAGGTTCCTAGACCAGATTAAGTTCATGAGTGGACTTGGAAGGTTCACAGACTGGAGCAAGTTCTGTAATGGACTCTGAAAAAACTCGAGTGAGTTCACGAGTGAATTCTGAAAACTCACAGACTTGAGTGGACTCTGGAGTGGACTCTGAGGGCTCATGGACTGGAGCAGACTCTGGAGTGGTCTCTGAAGACTCCCGGACTGGAGCGGGCTCTGGGGCAGGAGGATTTGCCCGGCAGGGCAAGGATCATGGGAGAGACAAAAAGAGTGGACTGCTCAGTAACTTCTGGAACCACCAGGGTCGGGGTCTCCAGGATCACCTGACTTGAGGTCACCGGAGTTGACTTTGCTGCCCTCCTCCTTCTCTTCCTCTGCTTAAGCATGGGAATAGATGAGGTTCTGGGCTAAACTATTCCTCTAAATCTCGATATGTCAGTGCATGATTTTTCTACCGGTATGTACATTCATTTATATTTCAATACATTTTTTTTTACAATCAGTTTTTTTCACTAATAACAGAATCTTCATGTCATTTTTCAAAACTCTAGACATAAAACTCGAAACAGTAATTATTTGTAACACAGGCTGTCCAATGTTCAAAACTTTGCATATTGCATTCATATCTTTAAAGAAGCCTTGCATTTGCAGAAGTATTGGTTAAAAAAACTCCTTTATTATGAAATATCATAGGAACATTACTTTAGATCACACACACACAAGATACCCATAGTTTCACTGTGTAGTTTTTAGTACAATCACTAAATATAGTTTTTCAAAACATATGATGCAGCTTTCTTTATGGTTCTACACATTCATACATCATTGTAATAGACTAGAGAGAAAAGTACAGACACTTGAATCATTAAACAAGATTTGAAAAATATTAATGAAATAATCAACTCACAACAGATTTTTCAAAAAACTTTAAAGTAGAAAAAATAGATAAGAAAAAACTACAGTAAGCATACAGTAGGCCTAAAATGTCAACTGGAGTGTTCCTTACTGCTTGTGGATTTGGCCACAGGTTCTCATCCACTAATGTAGGCCTATGTTTTCATTAGCTAAACATCTTGGAAAATCTGCATCTTCTGGCATGGGCATTAAATAGGAAAAGGATCTGCCACCCGCAGTTGATTTTGATATTCTAGGTCTCTTCCTGTGACGTCATTGCACGCATCATCTATGGCCTGGAGAAGAGTGGCTTTAATGTGAACCATCCACCTCCATGTGGATAAAAAAAAAAAAAAAAAAAAAAAACTTAATTCGGGGTACAGTAAGGCAAGGGGAGTATGGGGGTAAATACAAGGTAATAAACTGTGGATGGGCCTGGAACCATAATTGGTCTCAGTGCCGTCGTTAGGAATTCTGGGCCTATTGCACTGATTTTGCTATGGGTTCCCCTCAAAATCATATTCAGTGGGGGGTGGTCGGGCACCATTTATATTTTTGGATGAGGCAGGCTTTAACCTGGCCATGACATGGAGGAGAGGTTGAGAGCGGTCCAGAATGATGTTCACTGGGGGGCCCGACCACCCCCCACTGAATATGATTTTGTGCTTTGAATAACTACATGAAGGTTCTGTTATTAGTGCAAAAATTATTGTAAAAAACTGTTATAAATGAGTTTTTTGAACCAATGCTTCTGCAAATGCAATGCTTCTTTAAAGATACGAATGCAATGTGCAAAGTTTTGAACACTGGACAACCTGTGTTACAAATAATTACTGTTTCGAGTTTTATGTCTAGAGTTTTGAAAAATGACATGAAGATTCTGTTATTAGTGAAAAAAACTGATTGTAAAAAAAAATGTATTGAAATATAAATGAATGTACATACCAGTAGAAAAATCATGCACCGACATATCGAGATTTAGAGGAATAGTTTAGCCCAGAACCTCATCTATTCCCATGCTTAAGCAGAGGAAGAGAAGGAGGAGGGCAGCAAAGTCAACTCCGGTGACCTCAAGTCAGGTGATCCTGGAGGACCCGACCCTGGTGGTTCCAGAAGTTACTGAGCAGTCCACTCTTTTTGTCTCTCCCATGATCCTTGCCCTGCCGGGCAAATCCTCCTGCCCCAGAGCCCGCTCCAGTCCGGGAGTCTTCAGAGACCACTCCAGAGTCTGCTCCAGTCCATGAGCCCTCAGAGTCCACTCCAGAGTCCACTCAAGTCTGTGAGTTTTCAGAATTCACTCGTGAACTCACTCGAGTTTTCAGAGTCCATTACAGAACTTGCTCCAGTCTGTGAACCTTCCAAGTCCACTCATGAACTTAATCTGGTCTAGGAACCTTCAGAGTCCTCAAGAGTCCACTCCAGTCCATGAGCCCACAGAGTCCACTCCAGAGTCTGCTCCAGTCGGTGAGCCCTCAGAGTCCACTCATGAACTTGTGCAGTCCGGAAACTTTCAGAGTCCAATCCAGAGCCCGCTCCAGTCTATAAACCTTCTGAGTCCACTCTAAAATCACCTCCAGTCCAGGAGCCCTCAGAACCCAATCCAGAGCCTGCTCCAGTCTGTGAGCCTTCAGAAAAAGCAGTGGCAGCACAGGTTCATGCTCATCTTAGTAATAATAACTTGTATGAGTGTTTTCAGTCAGGGTTTCGTCCTAAGCATAGCACTGAAATTGCACTAGTGAGAGTAATGAATGACCTGTTTAATGGCTATGCTGATGGCGGGTTGTTATCTATTCTTGTTCTACTTGACTTGAGTGCAGCTTTTGACACAATTTCACACAGTATTCTCTTGCATCGACTATCTGGCATTGGTGTCACTGGTATTCCTTATGCCTGGTTCACTTCATACCTTTCAAACCGCACACAGTTTGTACAACTAAAGAAATTTCATTCCCAACCTTCTCCTGTTAGCTGTGGTGTCCCCCAAGGCTCTGTCCTAGGCCCCCTATTGTTCCTAATTTACCTTCTCCCACTCGGCAACATCTTTTCAAAATTCGGTATTAAATTTCACTGTTACGCCGATGACACTCAGCTTTACATTTCTACCAACCCTGATTCCATTCTCCCTCCCGCCTGCCTTACCAACTGCCTTCATGAAATAAATGTTTGGTTTTCTGCCAATTTCCTCAAACTTAATGCCAGTAAGACTGAAGTAATCCTCATTGGTACTAATTCTACTCTCTCTAAGTCATGCAGTTTTTCATTATCCATTGATGGTTCTTCCATTTCTCCCTCTCGCCAGGCTAGGAACTTGGGGGTCATCTTTGACAGTACCTTATCATTTGATGCTCATTTGATCCTTATCAATTTCATCAGCTTCCAGGTCTAATCACCATCTAGAAATACATTTATTGTAGGAAAAACAAATACTGATAACAATGATATAGAATTTTTGGGGATTTTTTTTTTCTCCCATCAACAGGCCTCTTGAAACGGATCATACCTGAACATACTCAGTTCTCAGTTGCTTTACTTTCATAATCTAAACATTTCATATTGTTCAACATTTTCCATAAAAACTATGCTTCAAGAGTAATGCAACAGTTATGTAGCATTTTGAGCAGTTGTATCAATTAACAGTAAGATCATTGTAATGAAATGAATAGACAATCAATTCAGATGTAATGCGTGAGTTTGTGAATTATGTGTCTAAAGTTCTGAAAATTGCAAAAAGATTCTGTTATCAGTGCAAAAATGCTTGTAAAAACTGTAATACATATCATGTTATAAAAAGATTATGAGCATTGTTATCAGTTTCTTTGTGTTCCGAAGAAACCCTTTGGAGATTTAGGTAAATACACAACCTTCCTGTACGCAACAATTGATAGTGTAACCACAGTAGTACAGGGCAGCTTGAAGCTGTTTGCCTCCACACAACCACACATTTAATGGCACACTTTATCAAAGAGGCCAGCGTTCATATCCTTGCTCTCATCTGTCTCTGAATGCCCTCTGAGCCCAATAAAAGCATCTCCTTCACTCCATTATGACTTCCTACTCCATTGCAAATGACAGTCGCTCAAGCTAATTGTCCACATGGTAAATTACAAGTGATGAAATTGCATCTTACTAGAACGGTCATGGCAAAATGATGGCTAAGTGAGCTCGCAGATAAATGGCTCTATCATTGTCTTTGACAAAGAAAAGCTAGTTGCCAGGTAAACCAAACAACAACAACAACAACAAATCATATAAAGAATGGGAGCAGCAGGGTATTATGGTCAATGCAAAGTGCAAACTTTGTATTGCTTTCAAATGGTTCTAAATGGATGAATGATGAAACACTGAAACAAACTCTTTTCTTATTTAATTAGACATTTTCATTGATATGCTTGTTGGTTCAGTCTAAAACTGTATGTTTAGTCCTTTTAATCCTAACTAATGTCAAAAGAGCTGCCACAGCAACCAATGATTCCCCAGAGTTGTCCCTGCTGCTCTTTTTTTTTTTGTGTGTGTGTGTGTGTTCTGGTGGAACTTTGACAGAGATCAATGCGTCGCCCATTTGCAATCAGAGAGGAACTGGTTATTAAACCACCCGAGGGTCATAATGTCACATTACAATATGAAAGGAAAAATACGTACTGTAGACTAATTTTTTGAATTGGCCAGTAAGCAGTTGAGAGTCCCTCAGAGTTCATCTTCCACTGCTAAAAATGTCTCAATTTTCTGGAATGCTCCAATTTCCCCTGTGCCTTGAGAGCGGGATCAGTCATGATTACTGGCTCTTTGAATAACCCGAAATTCACAGGCCATCAGTAATGATTCTTCTTTTCCATTCATCACTCTTTGTCTCTCTTTCCCATCTATATGTCAATTAGAGAGGAGGTTTTAGGCTTTGTGGCTAATAGGCTCATTTAGATCAATTGTAGTGATACTGGAAAGCAGTTCAATATCTCTCTTTGCTACATGAAATGTAAAAAGATTCCTACTGTACATTTTTAGATACAATCAGATGTGGTTGTGCTGTAACTGATTGTTTTACTGGTTTTAAATACAGCATATAACTCATGAGATACTGCATACTGCGATGCGAAAGCATCAAGGATCAGCCAAATTTCCAGGTGCATACTGAAACATAGATGTTTAGAAAAGTACTGCTGTGAGTTTTTGTGCCATCTAGTGGTTTAAGCCTTGTTCACACCAAGAATGATATCTCTAACTATAAACATAATTTTTTCTGCAATGCTCCAATTTCCCCTGTGCCCTGAGAGCAGGATCAGTCATAGTTACTGGGTCTTGAATAACACAAAATTCACAGGCCATCAATCACAGTCTTTATTTTCCATTTGCCACTTGTTCTCTCTCGTGTCATCATGTCAATTAGAGAAGGAATTGTAGGCTTTCTGGCTTATAAGCTCATTTAGACAAATTGTAGTGATATCTCACAAAACCTCTCTTCACTGGATGAGGTGTAAAAAGAAGATTTGTTTCAGAGAGAGTGAGGTGAGGTTACTATAACTGAAAGGTTTTATGTACAGCAGAGAAATCATGAGACACTGCATCTTTATCAGTGTAACAGTTTATCACACTTGGAAGGATAGTTGTAAATTTATCATAATCTAATTGTAATCTATTTTATTTATCATTTTGTTTTTAAATGTTCAGTCTAAGAGATCTTCCAGAATAATTATTTATAATTTATTTATTACTACTTATTAATATCGTTAGAATCTAAAACACCACTCTCAATTAGTTCTGCCACATATATTGTTTTGTGGTAGACAGAGATTCTTAAAATGGTGTTCATGCAAAATGAGCAGTGAAGATATTATTCAGTGTGTATGTAATAGATAATATCACCCCAGAAAGAAAAAAAAAAATAACACTGTATTTTAATGTTATTATTTTTGTTAATAAGCTTTTAATGTAACTTCAAAAAGTTTTCAGGATCATTTCCACTGTCAGTATAATGTAAAAGATTATGTGTGTGTGTGTGTGTGTGTGTGCGTGCGTGCGTGCGTGCGTGTGCGTGCGTGCGTGCGTGCGTGCGTGCGTGCGTGTGTGTGTGTGTGTGTGCGTGATTGGGCTTTATATATGTGTATGTTTATATATAAGCTTTATATATGTGTCCAACACCCTGTATATGTCAAACATACATGGGTTTCCTATATGTTTGTGAATAATCTAAGAATCAAATAAAGAAAGACACCAGTGGAGGTATGAATACTTTAGGAAAACATGCTGATTCTAGTGCAAATCTATACTACTCCATCCACAGCATGGTTAGTCTTCAGATCTCTCTCTCAGGACCCTGAGATCAGATGCAAGAAGATACTGAGAAGGCAAATTGCAGCTGTAAGTTGGGAAAATAAAGAGTTATTTGAACTGTATGTATTGAGATTTTTTATTTATTCAACTGTGATTTAACACATAATTGAAGGACTAAATAAGTATTTACCATGACTCAGTAGGCTGTTGAGTGAGATGCTGTCTTTTGAATTAGCTATGGGGTCAACAACATTAGTGGAGTTGACATTAGCTAGATCCACTGGAACAGAGGACCCAAATACACTTTTTGGTTCTCCCAGAACAGTTCCTATAAAACAAAGTGCAAAATGACAGTCTATCAGCTCAGTGTTTATACATAACTAGTAAAAACGCTACTGTTTTGCATTTATTATACATTTTCCCGCTACAAATTATATATACTGTATATAGACTGATTATATACACAAAATATAAGATGTTTTGTTCACATGGATGTGGGAGTTTGATGTGACAAATTTGCTTATTTGATTAGTAACCTGGAAGTTGCATTCCAAACTACTGTATCTGCAAGCCTGCAAATGTGGACAGAAAAAGACCTAGAAGTCCAGTCCTGAGATCAAGGTAGATATCAGAATCAAATAACAACCAGATTTTTTTGTGTGTTGAAAAATAATCAAACTCACCATTGGTTGAACCCTGCAACATGTCAAGGAAAACATTCAGCTGGGAATTAGCAATGTTGCTAATGTTGACATTTGTGGCATTGACATTGCTTAGGAAGTTAAGGGTGTTTGTATCAATGGGGATGCTGAAAACACACTGAATCAAGCTTGGTTGTATTGAACCCTGGATATTGTTTACATTGGGCTGAAAAAAAAAAAAGATACTGATCCATAAATCAAAAACATTTGATATTTCCACATTCTTGTAAAAATGGAAAAGGTCTGTAAAAGTGCTCAAACAGTATGCTAAAAAAAATTAAATCCTTACTACATTTGTTGTCAGCAGTGTATTATTAAAGAGTGTTGCAGTCCGGAAGAAGAACCTGCCATTATTATTGCCACAGACAAAGATGATATTGAGGCCCTGTAATAAAAGATGGAATTTTATTATAAGAAAGATCAAAATGACCCTTGTAATCTGTTAAGTGAACAGCAGTTGGCATACTGCCTCAGTAATGTGAAAGCAGGATGAGGTGGTTGGTTTGGTTTCCAGCTAGACAACAGAATTAAACAGTTTAATCACTAGCATAGAGCTAGAGTCCTTTAGTGTGAAGGGGTGGGGAAACCTGCCCTTATGTTGTTGAGGTTTGGTTGGTTAAGAAATTCATAATAAATATGAATAAAGCAAGATGGTTTGTTGAAATTTGTGAATTATATGGTTTATTTAAATTGCAATGGTAAAAAATAGAATTATTGTGACAGATGTGAAGGGGAAAAACTCATGCTACCATACCAACAATTTTTTTTGTTAAGAAACACTTCCACATAGTGTAAAATTGCTATATATATATATATATATATATATATATATATATATATATATATATATATATATATATATATATTATTAATTAAATATATATCAAAAAAATCTGAAAATTGGTGATAAATTTGAATTTGTACTATCCCATTCATACATTTTCATAGGATCTGAATTAGTTTTTTTGTTTTGTTTTTGTTTGTTTGTTTGTTTGTTTTACATTGTACGTTGTCATATGAATCAAATTCAATTGGTATGCTTTGTAAAACACGTAAAACAGTTAATTTTACTCATGAGATGGGTTGGAATAATGAAGACGTTTATTTTCACACAAATTTAAAATCACAGTGTATGTCTGTAAACAATGAATTTTCCCAACCACCTCAGAGAAAACTAGTCCTGTCTGAAAAGGTCAAAGAAGTGACTGGATGACAATCTTAACCTCCCCTGTTAAAAATATAAAATATCACACAGCTGCTTTGTTCAAGACCCAACTTTTATGATAGAAATATGACACGCTATTTACAGACTACTCAATCTAGACTGAAATATGTTTGAGTGTAAACCTCAAATAGCGGAATATAAACTGCTTAAACTGCTCTGAATGCAGTCAGATTTATTTTACAGACACTGTCTATGTCACTGTGTTTAATGCGCATCAAGCCTGCCACCATTTTTCAAGCAATGTGTGATTACTGCTTCTTAAATATCTGTATTGCAAAGGTCATTAAAAAAGGGATATACTGTAGTGCATTTTCATGTTGTTGCTTGGTTTCTGTTGAGTCACTCTGCAAAGTTGTTCACCACAAGGACAAGCCTTAAGCTTTTATTGGAGTGTATTCTTAGACACAGCTATTTATGAGAAAAAAAACAAGCTGTTCTAGTTTAATCAGTGTTCCTGTTGGTTCAGTGTGGACCTGTGTGGTTTGGGTAGTTGTCAAATCAGTTCCTTTAGTCAAAACAAGCTATCTGCTTTGCTTTAAGGAAGTATGGTCCACAGAGGCAAGTGTGAATGTGTGTTGTAAAATGTGCTTACCTGAGCCACACTAGATGTCACTCCAGCTGCTAAAGCAATGTAACCGATGGAGTTGCCACTGAGCTCAACCGTCAGGTTGAAGGTAGTTAAGATAATCTGTACTGAGGTGAAGAAACACTGAGAGCTGCCTGAAGGATCACATCCTTTAGGGTTGTCCAAACACAGTTTGGTTTTTCCACACTCATTGCGGGTGATGTTGGACTATCAATAAGAAAAAATCAGAAAAAAATGACAGCTATGCATTTGTCAATATCTACACCCTAAACTGCTTAGGTATCAAAGAGTGGTATCAAAGCTTATTAAACTTAGCTCCTGCAGGGCCACAGACCTCCAGATGCCTTCTCCAAATACCCGCACTTGCAGTCTTTGCACTTGACCACTTGACTACTTATATGACGTACTTCATGTATTTGGTCCAAGTGTCCAAATGAGCATGAAGACCATAAGTGTGTGTAAAACTTTAAATTACCTGATTGGGACACACTTATAGTGTTGTAAAAATGCAAGTGTTTACAGAGTTTTATTTTTATTTTCAATACTTTGCATTTCAAAATCAACTTCTAAATGTCTGTTCAGTAGTCCCTATAATTAAGCACATATTAATTCCTTATTCTACATGACCTACTACATCCCTAATCCTACCCAATATCTTAACTTAACAACTACCTTACTAACTATTAATAAGCAGCAAATTAGGAATTTATTGAGGGAAATGTCGTAGTTAATAGTGAATAAGTGTTCCCTATTCTAAAGTGTTACCGATGCTTCTAATTAAGTGATAAAAAGCCGTTTTCAAATGTTTTACAAAATAATTATCACCACTACTCATTTGCACCAATAAAATGTGCAACTCTATGTTTTACTTCCAAATTATATGTAATATCTAATTATTATTCATATTTAACATACATTGGAAAGGTTTCCGTGATTTCTCACGAGATCTCGGCAACAAATCTCACGATTTATTTCCACAACATGATGCATGATGGGATACACTAAGCCTTGAATACCGCTCCAGAGCCGTATTCGAGATAGTGTGAATTAAGTGTGCATTTAGGATTGCTATTTAGTGTGTGCTTTGCGTTTTTAAGACCTGGGACAGTCTTGCACACTTATCACACTTGCACACTTCCTGTCGCGCGCATGCACTCTCAAGTGGCCAAGACCGCAGATGTGGGTATTTGGATAAGGGGTGTGCTTTGCTCCAACCCTAATTAAACACAGCTGACCCAGCTTATCAAGGTCTTTAGGAGTGCTAGAAATTTCCTAGGAGGTGTGTTGGAGTTAAACTGTGCAGGTGAGTGGCTCTCCAGAGTTTTACAAAGATTCTAAACAAAAGGCCTTTTTGACCAACATTTTTTGAAAGAGAAATAATAGTTCTTTGGAACAATTAATGATGGAAAGGAGTAAATGGTATTCTCACAGTTAAATTTGTTGGCGTTGATAGGTGCCCGTCAGCCTTTATGCAAGACACTGCACAACCAATCACACAAACCACCAAAAACATCAGCTTGCTCTCCATATCTGTGGGAAAGAGTATACACATTTAATCAAATTAATATTAAAATAAAATCTGATATAATACACATATACTTTATGGAATTAATTCTAAAAATGATACAATAAATTTTATCAAAAATGATAAAAGTAGTTATTTGTTTAAGCCTAGAGGAGTCTGATTCGAAATCTAATTTATACTTAGACAGATAGATAGATAGATAGATAGATAGATAGATAGATAGATAGATAGATAGATAGATAGATAGATAGATAGATAGATAGATAGATAGATAGATCATGTACAATAAATAAAAATTGTAATGTAAAAATAATAAGAAATATTAAGGATTGTACACTTTTTCTTGGTAAGTAATCTCTCTTCAATATTTCACTCACATGGTTATGCTAATAAATCAGTTTTTACATATTATTCTTTATATATTAATAATTAATAACTGTATATGTATTAGCATTGGTGACATACATATATATATATATATGTACATATATATGTATATATATATATATATATATATATATATATATATATATATATATGTACATATATATGTTGCCAAGAGTCCAGCAGCAACAAGCAAACACCTCCGTTTCACACTGAACAAACTTAGCACTGCAATGTGGGGTTAACACCGCAAATGCAGTGCTAACCCTTATATATTACTATATTAATATATATTAATATATAAAATATAAAAGAACAATTTACAATACAATACAGCCACTAGCAGTCTTAGATTTTGGATTCCACTTTAAACAAGCAGTTTAAATAATTTATTAACCTAACTGGATTCAATTAATGGATTAAATTCACATCAAAATACAGATAAAATAAATCACATAAAATAAAATTCATACAAACCGTAGTTCAAATCATAAACTTTACAAAAGGTATGCTCCTTTTTATTTACCTGTTGGTGTGTATTTACCAGTAGATATGTTCACCTTCGCACCCTCAAAGATTTGTGAAAACTTCCTCCCTGTGCATCTTTTAAATGGACGCCTACAGAATCAGGCGGGGAATGATCACACCCCATAAAAATGCATGAGGAAATACAAGAGTTGTGAAACTGTTATAGAAGAATTATATTATTATTATTTTATATAACTCATATTGTTGCATTGTGTTTGAGTGTTTAAATCATTTGCATTAATAACTTTCTGTATGTACTGCATTTGTTCATTATATATTGCTTTTATTTTGTCCAAGGATCAATTAATGCACTAAATAAATAAGTCGTTAAAATTGTCTTTGTTCATGGTCATTCCTGTTAGTGCTTGTGTAATTGGTATATCTTCAGCAGTTTCTTGGGAGTTATAATGGTAGGGCAGGTCCTTGTATCACAGAGAAACAGAAAGGGTGAAGGTATAAAGTTGAAAAACACAAAGCTGGATGATCTGGCCATTGCTGAGATGTGGGTAATAAAGCTCAACTGGTCATCAGCCTCTACTTCCAGGTTTCTTGATTTCCTGGTTGGCATTAGTGTTGTTGAATCCTGTGATGTTGTTGTTGACTGATGGGTATTCTGTTTTAACAGGGCTGAGATAAAGGTAATGTTCCTTCAGCAGATGTTTGTTTTTGTAACCATTGCATTGCAATTAATGAATAAAACTTTTGTTCTCACAATCACAACTTTCTTGTTTAAGAAATGGTCGGATGATAACTGATGGAATGGTATGTTTTGTTTTTGCAAGATGTTTCAAGATTGCTAAAAGATAACATTCTTTCGGTCATCGCAGCTTCGTCACTTGTTTTACTTTTATTTACTTGAAAGCTATTGTGCTTTGTGTTCATTTAAATTCAAAATAGCAGAAATGAGGATTGTAATTAATGACAAAAAAATAGCAGAAAAAAAGTGTTAGGCTAGCTAGGCAAAAAAAAATTTAAAAAATCAACATTTCAAATAAAAATTTCATTCTTGCCAGAAATACAAATGTTATTGTAGTGATTTTTATATATAACAAATGTCCCCCCACCGCCCCCATTTCAGATCTTAGTTTTACCCATTATATTTTATCATATTGAGTATATACTATGGCAGTGTGTATTTATATTTAGATTACCAGTTTGGCAACTTTTCTGAAACAACGTTGCCCATTTTCTTTGTGTTAAAAATGTGTTACACCCAGGGCCGGCGCTCTGCACACGCACATCACGCACTGCGCGTAGGGCACCAAGTGCTTGGGGGGGCACCAAAAAATCTGGCTCGTGAAAAAATCATCACAATAGGCTACTAGTATAAATAACAAATAAAATATTTCTAAAAGCATGTTAATATACAAAAGCAATACAAAAGTAATATAGGCCTAGACCAAATTAGTCGAGAGAAAAAGGTGAATCTCTGTGCCAGTCTCCCTCTGGTGCCCCCCCTTCCCCACCTCCCAGTGGTCTGTTCGATTATGCCTCAATCAATGTCAAATTTGGCAGACACCGACCTCAGACATGGCCCCGAAAAGGCACCAAGAGTCGGGGGCGCGGAAAAAAGAAAAAAAGATGAGACAGCGGGATGATGCTCGCGCGTTGCTTGCAGGTAAGACAATGTTTTAAATAAAAATGTTAGTTTTTAGCCCTTGCGTGTAGTATGCATGTCCAGGGGCGTCGGCGCGTCCACGTCGCTAGTAGCGCAAAAGATCCGGGGCTTTTAGCACTCCATGTTGAGTCTTTTATTTTAACGGGGTCCGGGGAAATTGTGAAACTTGAGCTGTTAAAGATGCAGTTTGTTTGAGAAGGAAAGGAAGGCCAATCGTTGGGGTCCTCATCGTCATATTTTGAATGACAAATAAAGCTAATTTTCCCCGTACGTTACAGATGTGTCACGTGTGCATATAGCTATTAGTGCAGAACGTTCCCTATTGTAATTTCTTCGCTTCAATACAATGTCTATCTGCCTCAGTCTGAACTTTAGAAAAACCCTGCAACTGAACGTAATGTGATTTTGCCAAATTAGACCGCTTAGATAAAGATTTTTCGTTGTTGTACTATGGCATGCGGTCATTTTCAAGAGGTTCGGCCAAGGGCGACATCTGTGGGTGAAACTGCAATTAGAAAAAAAAAAAACACAATCTCAGTGTTTGTATATTTTCATACTCACAGAGTTGTCAAATTATTAGGGCTGGGAAAAGATTAATCTCGATTAATCGCATCCAAAATAAAAGTTTGTGTCTACATGATATATGTGTGTGTACTGTGTATAATTGCATGGTTATTTGCAGTTTAAAATGTGCACTTTAAAATTCATACACTTATACTGTTATTTGCACTAAACTTTTTTTGCACTTTTAACTTTCTGTGTTTACATTGTTCAGTTCCAATTATTCATTTGCAGCAGTTATTTTGGAAGTAAAGAGAACCTAACTAAGAAATTTTGAATGGTAGTTATTTCTTTGGTTGGTGGGTGGGTGGTTGGTTGGTTGGGGAGGGGAGGGGGGCCACCACCAAGCATTTGTGCTTAGGGCACCCAAATGGCTAGCGCCGGCCCTGGTTACACCCCAGTCTGTCACTTCCTCTGATACATGAGGAGTTCAAGTTTTTCCACACTGTAAACACAGGGAAGCGAAACCTTAAAAAAAATAGCTGTGGCATAGTCATAAATATGATCACTGAATTTAATGTGCCAAATGCCAGTCCCAAAAATTTTAATATATATGTAACTTCTGAATAGCCCCCATACCCTGATTCACTATTCCCTAGTGGATTCCATATAGTGGATCATATAGTCCACAACATGAGAAAGGAGGTAAAAAAATGAGTGACCAAATACTTTGCACATACTTATTTGATGCAGTCTTTGTCACAGTTCACAGGTTAGGGATGTAGAAGCAAGTCCACTAACCAACCAACTCTTTCACAGAACAGCTTTCAACATTAACACCATTAGAACAATTATTGACAATTTCAATTCAGAAAAGAAATGATCAAATTTGGGGCAAGTAATCAAGACTGATGGTCAAAGAGATGCACAGCCTGACCATCACATGTAAACCCATGAGAGTTAACAAGATCGTTGGATTGACTCCCCCCCACCTAGCAGAACCAGACTGAAATTCCTAAGGGGACCTTTTAACCTCTGGTCTCCACCGAACATCCTTATGTCAAAGAAAAGCAGAGAAACTGTCTTTTACAGATGAACACAAAAAGACTTCTAAAGGAATATCAGTCCATTGCTTAACTCCATATAATTTATGAAACCCACACATTTGACTATCATGTTTCTAATCACTTATTGTGTATGTCTTTTAATAACTATTGGATAGCTTAAGTATTCATATTCATGTTTAGTATTTGTGTGTTCGAATCTTCTTGGTTGAAACGTTTCTGACCATCAGTTATTTGTCAAATATATCATATTCTTATCATAGGAATCATGTCCAAAATTATACCCTGCAAGAGCGGGAAAATTCGAACCACGTGATTGATAATATAACATATGATTTATGAATGGGTAGGACAAACATCGCAACACCCCGAGAAAAGACAATATCTAACTGGTCAAGACAACATTTGAGGTGTGGCCGAAAGGCCAGTTTAAATACTCAGGACACCATAAAATTTTGCTTTTAGCTTTGGCTTTTCAGCTGCTGCTGTCATCACTTTTAGTGTTCTTTGAGTGCGGTTCCAGCATGCTTCGGCCTGCACGCCTGCTGCTACTTAGCCACGATGAGAAGAAACACCACCTAGTCTCGTCAAACTTTACTTCTATTCTTTTACTTTAGTTTCTTTTCTTTTCTGTTTGAGTTTCGTGTTCTGAGTTAAGTTTTGTAATGGCGTGTCTCCGAGTCTGACCTCGCGTGCCCGTCTGTAACTTCAACCAGCCCACAACTCTGCATCGTCAGCCAAAGCCCAACCACGGGCTTCCCAAGACATCACGTCAACGACTACTGAACTTTCAACCAATCAGCAACCTCGGGAAACCCCCTTTTCAACGGCAACAAAGGGAACCCCCTTTACACAGGCATCACAAGTAACGTACCTCCAGACTAAGCTGAACTGGTGTATCTAATATAATTTTAACCTAATTGAGGAACTCAATGCGAGGGTTAATTAAGTGATTGATGGTTGTTCATGTCTATACAATTTCACGTATAGCTGTAAACTTGGGATTTCACATTTTCATTTTTAAACCCATTCTTTCCTAACTTTCTATCTTCCTGCAACTGTGTGAATGTGTGAATGTGAGTGCATGTGCTTAAGTGTTAGATTAGTTTATATGTCTTAGATTTATCTAATAAATCCTTATTCATATTGAAAATAGAAGTATCTTGTGTTTCGTGCTTACAAGTTAATGTCTTAAACTGCCGATCTTGTTCATGTGCTAATTAATAGTTGGAGTTGATGTTATACGGCTTGTTCAATGAATCGCTGGCCATCTCAGTGATCAGCCGTAATTGCAAGGTCCGTCATGACCAACATAGTTCAACGATTCTGTGTTTCCTGAAACCATAGTTCAAATGAACATGCACAAACAGCATCGCGAACGTACATGTTTGGAACTACAACTCTCAACCTGTGGTTTCTTGTTAGGAAGATATACTGTATGGACTAAAAGTACCCCATGGCCCTGTTTCCAATATTGTCTTTTTATGTATGTGATTGTAAACGATCTGCAAAGTTGTAAAGCCGAAAGTGCATCATAAATAAAGTCATTGTCTCCCAAAAGAAAGAATCAGCTCTGAACAGCCTAAATGAGTCATCAGTAATTTGAATCCCACTTCCATGATGGCTATACTGTAGTACAACAAGTGCTCTAGTCATTGTCGATTCTATTATACGGAGCATGAAAATAGAGACACCAGCCACTATAGTCCAATGTTTACCGGGAGCCAGAGCGCCTGACATCTTGGCAAATATAAAAGTGCTGGCTAATGCTAAACGTAAACACAGTAAGATTGTTATTCACACCAATGCTAATGAGGTTAGACTTCGCCAGTCGGAGATCATTAAAAATAACATTAAAGAGGTGTGTGAACTTGCAAGCACGATGTCAGACACTGTAATATGCTCTGGTCCCCTCCCTGCTTACCGTGTGGATGAGATACACAGCAGACTGTCGTCACTCAATGGCTGGATGTCTAAGTGGTGCCTGCAGAATACCATAGGTTTCATAGACAATTGGACAAGTTTTTGGGGCAGACCTGACCTGTTGAAAAGATATGGTTTTCATCCCTCCTGGGGTGGTGCCACTCTTCTGTCTAGAAATATAGCACATAGTCATGGAGTTTGTACTTGACTAACTGGGGCCCAGGTCAGGAAGCAGACAGATTGGCTAAACCGACTGTCTGCTACCCGCCTCATGTAACAGAAATCAGTTAATTCTCTGCACATAGAGACTCCTTCACCTAGATGTCACACCATAGAGACTGTCCCTTAGGATAAGTATACTTGTAAGTGTACTGTTTCAATACTCATTGGGACTAAATTGGCCCACTTTCTAGTATATAAAAGTATACTTTTAAGTATACTTTAAGTATAACAGTAGCAAACTTTGAGTACACAACTAGTTTACCTCTATGTTTGTAGTTTGTACTGCAATTATACTAAAAGTTAACATAGGTATACTGACAATTTACTAATTAAATACTTTGTACACTTTGAAGTATAGTCTCAGTAAACTACTTGTTTAGTATTTTTATACTGCAAGTATATTCATAAGTTTTCTTTAAGTGAACTCTACATCATACATTAAGTATACTATATTGTCCCTATTTAGGTTTTAATTTGTATATATTTTGTTATATGAATATCTGAACATACAAAACATCCAAAGAAAGAACAGGGTATCTGCTTGTAAACAAAAACATTCTATTCTAGCTTCATGCATTATTTTTTTAAACACTCATGTGGGTAAGTTTCATAAAAAAAAATAAAGAAATAATATTTTGAACAAAAAGCTGAAAAAAGACTATGAATTGGATTCAGAAAGATAATCAAAACGTAGATGGAGTCGATCAACACCCCAAAGCTTGACTATAATTATTACCTCTTCATCAGTCGACATTTTATTCCATAACGTTCCAGTTTTGATGCTGTTTCAAGTCAGATGATCGTGTTACATATGTTAGTATCTGTTGTTTCTTTTTCATCTTCACTTGTGTTTTCTTGGAAATTCTGTACTGAAGGTGTGTACTAGCGCCCTCTACCATATAACAATGAAAACACGGATTCTAGGACCACAAGTATAGTTCAAATATATTTAGACTTTTGTAAGTATATTTAAATGTCATTTTAAGTATATTTCTGAGAAGTACATAGAGCCCATTTCTGAGAAGTACATAAAAAGTAAACTAAAGCATACTTTCCTATTTTTATTTTAAAAGTATACTAATAGCACACTTGAATAAACATATTTTCCGTAAGGGGTGTCTGTTCCCCGAACTAGAAAATACAAAAAATGTCAAAACCAATTTAAGAGTAACAATTTAATTGATGTTCAACAAATAAAAAACAGATGCAATACGGATAAACAAATGATAAAGCTTGGCTTATTGAATATCTGGTCCCTTTCTACGGAAGCACTTTTTGTAAATGATATGATCAATGATCATAACCTAGATGTGCTCTGTTTGACAGAAACCTGGCTAAAACCGGATGATTACTGTTATAAACATGAGCCATGTCCAAAAGGTAAAGGGGGATGGTGTTGCTTCAATTTATAACAATGTTTTCAGCATTTCTCAGAGGGCGGGTTTCAAGTATTACTCATTTGAAGTAATGGTGCTTCATATAACATTGTCTAGAGAAACAAGTGTAAATGATAAATTCCCTGTGATGTTTGCACTGGCTACTGTATACAGGCCACCAGGGCACCATACAGACTTTATTAAATAATGTGCTGATTTTATATCCGAGTTAGTGCTGGCTGCAGTAACGTTTTAATTGTTGGTGATTTTAATATCCATGTTGATAATGAAAAAGATGCATTGGGATCAGCATTCATGGACATTCTGAACTCTATTGGGGTTAGTCAACACGTCTAAGGACCTAAACATTGTCAAAATCATACTCTAGATTTAATACTGTCACATGGAATTGATGTTGATGGTGCTGAAATTATGCAGCCAAGCAATGATATCTCAGATCATTATTTAGTTTTGTGCAAATTTCATATAGCTAAAACTCTAAATTGGTAGAACCATTACTTCTACCGTAAAAGACTGATTGTAAGTAATCTTCCTGATTTATCCCAATTCCTTAGCATATCCAAAATCTCAGAACAACTTGATGATGTAACAGAAACTATGGACTCTCTCTTTTCTAACATTTAAATACAGTTGCTCCTTTACGCTTAAGGAAGATTATGGAAAACAGTCTGACACCGTGGTATAATGAGCACACTCACACCCTAAAGAGAGCAGCCCGGAAAATAGAGCGCAGCTGAAGGAAAACAAAACTAGAGGTATTTTCGTATTGCTTGGCGGGAAAGTAACCTATCCTACAGAAAAGCATTAAAAACCAGCTAGATCCGATTACTTTTCATCTCTTTTAGAAGAAAACAAACATAACCTCAGGTATTTATTCAATACAATGGCTAAATTAACAAAAAATAAAGCATCAACAAGTGTTGACATTTCCAAACAGCACAGCAGTAATGACTTTATGAACTACTTTACTTCTAAGATCGATACTATTAGAGATAAAAATGTAACCATGCAGCCGTCAGCCATAGTATCGCATCAGATAGCGTGCTATAGATCTCCTGAGGAACAATTCCACTCATTCTCTACTATAGGAGAGGAAGAATTGTATAAACTTGTTAAATTATCTAAACCAACAACATGTATGTTAGACCCTATTCCATCTAAGCTCCTAAAAGAGGTGCTTCCAGAAGTCATAGATCCTCTTCTGACTATTATTAATTTGTCATTGTCATTAGGATATGTCCCCAAAACCTTCAAAACTGGCTGTTATTAAGCCTCTCATCAAAAAACCACAACTTGACCCCAAAGAACTAGTTAATTACAGACAGATCTCGAATCTCCCTTTTCTTTCCAAGATACTAGAAAAGATAGTATCCTCACAATTATATTCCTTCTTAGAGAAAAATGGTAAATTTGAGGATTTTCATTCAGGATTTAGACTGTATTATAGTACTGAGACTGCTCTAATTAGAATTACAAATGACCTGCTCATCTGATCGTGGTTATATCTCTCTATTAGTGCTATTGGTGTATTAGTGCTGCATTCGACACTATTGACCACAACATTCTTTTGCATAGACTAGAAAACTTTGTTGGCATTAATGGAAACGCATTAGCATGGTTTAAATCGTACTTATATGACTGCCATCAGTTTGTAGCAGTGAATGAAGAGGTATCATATCGATCACAAGTGCAATATGGAGTACCTCAAGGCTCAGTACTAGGGCCGTTACTCTTCACGCTTTACATGTTACCCTTTGGAGATATCATCAGGAAACATGGTGTTAGCTTTCACTGTTATGCTGATGATACTCAGCTCTATATTTCTTCATGGCCCGGCGAAACATACCAATTTGAAAAACTAGCGGAATGCATAGCCGATATAAAAAACTGTATGACGAGTAATTTCTTACTGCAAAATTCTGAAAAAACAGAGGTGTTTTTCATTTACTTTTCAAAACTTTTCATTTAATAATCTAGAACACTGTCTAAGACTTGATGGCTGCTCTGTCAGTTCTTTGTCATTAGTTAGGAACCTAGGTGTGCTATTTGATAGCAATCTTTCCTTAGAAAGGCACGTTTCTAGCATTTGTAAAACTGCATTTTTCCATCTCAAAAATATATCTAAATTATGACCTATGCTCTCAATGTCAAATGCAGAAATGTTAGTCCATGCATTTATGACCTCAAGGTTAGATTATTGTAATGCTTTATTGGGTGGTTGTACTGCATGCTTAATAAACAAACTCCAGCTGGTTCAAAATGCAGCAGCTAGAGTTCTTACTAGAAGCAGGAAGTATGACCATATTAGCCCGGTTCTGTCAACACTGCACTGCCTACCTATTAAACATTGTATAGATTTTAAAATCTTGCTTATTACTTATAAAGCCCTGAATGGCACCTCAGTATCTGAATGAGCTCTTGTTACATTATAGTCCTCCACGTCCGCTGCATTCTCAAAACTCTGGCAATTTGATAATACAGTACCTAGAATATCAAAATCAACTGCGGACGGCAGATCCTTTTCCTATTTAGTGCCTAAACTCTGTAATAACCTACCTAACATTGTTCGGGAGGCAGACACACTCTTGCAGTTTTAATCTAGATTAAAAACCCATCTCTTTATCCTGGCTTACACATAACACACTAATACGCTTCTAATATCCAAATCCGTTAAAGGATTTTTAGGCTGCATTAATTAGGTAAACCGGAAACGGGAACACTTCCCATAACACCCGATGTACTTGCTACATCATTAGATGAATGGCATCTACGCTAACATAGGTCTTTTTCTCTCTTATTCCGAGGTCAACGTAGCCACCAGATCCAGTCTGAATCCAGATCAGATGGTCACTGCAGTCGCCCGGATCCAGTACGTATCCAGACCAGATGGTGGATCAGCACTTAGAAAGGACCTCTACAGCTCTGAAAGACAGCAGAGACCAGGACAACTAGATGAGCCCCAGATACAGATCCCCTGTAAAGACCTTGTCTCAGACAACCTCCTGGACAAGAACACAGGAACCAGTTGAGTTTTCTGCACAATGTGACTTTGCTGCAGCCTGGAATTGAACTGCTAGTTTCGTCTGGCCAGAGGAGAACTGGCCCCCCGACTGAGCCTGGTTTCTCCCAAGGTTTTTTCTCCATTGTGTCACCAATTGTGTTTTGGTTCCTTGCCGCTGTCACCTCTGGCTTGCTTAGTTGGGGACACTTTATTTACAGCGATATCGTTAACTTGATTGCAAATGATTGCAAAGATACTATTTAAACCAGGGATTTTCAACCCTGCTCCTGGAGAGCTACCATCCTGCAGACTTCAGTTCCAACCCTGCTCCAACACACTTGTCTGTAATTATCAAGTAGCCCTGAACACCTTGATTAGCTGGTTCAGGTGTGTTTGATTGGGGTTGGAGCTGAAATCTGCAGGACAGTAGCTCTCCATGAGCAGGGTTGGAGACCCCTGATTTAAACTGAACTGAGCAGGGTTGGAGACCCCTGATTTAAACTGAACTGAGCTGGATAATGACATCACTGAATTCATTGATGAACTGCCTTTAACTTTTATTTTGCATTATTAAAACACTGTTTTCCAAATTAATGTTGTTCAGTTGCTTTGACATAATCTGTTTTGTTTAAAGTGCTATATAAATAAAGGTGACTTGACTTGACTACACTGTAGCTGTGTCTGAAACCTCTCCCTATCCCTTATATGGTGCACTTTATCGAGTGTCTGCCATTTTGCAGTGCTGTGCAAATTCTGAGTGAATGAGTTCATTCCCTACATTTGTTCACTACTTTTTACCCATAATCCTCTTTGATTTTAAGTGTACAACTGATGCACACTCGCTGAAGCACTATTGCCAATAATCAAATGCGTAGAGGACTGACGAGCTGGAAGAGATAGTGGGAGAGAGCAAATTCAAATGAGAGATGCCGTTTACATATTTATTATTAATATTAATAACTATTAATAGCTATTAATAATGCTATTTCATGCATTATTAAAATAAAATATTATTTAGGAATCAAAACAGGGCCACATATATTCGCAAAAGAATTTAAGTTTTGCCAAAGAAATTAAAGTATTGAGAAAAAATAAATGTGCTTCTTGCAAATGAAAATAAAGATTTGCAAAAGGTAAATGAAGTATCGCAAGAAAAAAAAGGCCTTGCAAACAAAAATAAAGAATCATAGCATATAAATAAAACAATGCAATGCAAGGCAATTATTTTGCAATACGGCCATAGCCACTGATTTATTGCAATTGCAATGCTCGGCCTTAGATGGGTAGATCATTTCCTTTTATTCACTAGCATTAAAACTTGAATGGTTTCTTTTTATTAACTTTATGTGTATTAAGAGAGTTTGCTCAAATCAGAAATCAGTGAACATGGTATTTTATTAAACATAACACAGCCCTGCAGTGTAAAATGTGTTTTGACTGGAAATTACATTGACGACAACCTACAGCCAGTGAATGAGAGAGGATGATACAGGGCAAGGGAAAATTCAGGGGGTGGAATCATAGATCTGCATCAAAACATTAGCATGCATGGCTTCTTCAAAGAAACCATCTTTCGTTCATATTCATCTTTTTTATTTTTTATTTTTTGGAGGGCCACTGTTTGGCAGAATATAGCTCCAGCTTCTGGGAACGAAACCACTGAAGTTCCTCGAATTCAAATTTCTCCTTGGTAAGCAGTTGATTACTCAGGGTCAAGCAGGAATCGCCAGTGAGAGTGACGATTACTACACTCCCCGCGTCAAAGGTAAAAAAAACCTCAGCCAAATGAAGCCCTGAGACACTATGGGGCCATCCATCTTCCAGAGATGGTGGATGAAGCACACGAATCAAGGTGTCACAGATCTGGTTGTAACATACGTGCATATGTACCAAAACATACTTGATATGTACTAGGTGCAAGGTATTTGTGATATACACAAAGTACTGTATGTATAATATTGTGTTTTTCATTGACTATTTAAATTGTTATAAGTTCATTGGTTAGATTGCTTTATTTCCTTATGCAGTGTCTACATACAAATTAATGACAGTATATTGATTACAAGGACAGAATAAAAAAAAAAGACTTTTATTTTTGTATTCTTGGGACTCGCGAACAGAATAGTATACTGCGCATGCCTCCTTATATCAGCAGAGAAGCTGTGAAAGACCAGATGAGACTATCCTGCTCTTTTCAATTTTTCCTGTTTTCTTTCTTCTGATTCTTGGGGGCTCATCTGGGATCGGCTTCACACGACACAATAAGACTGATCCAAAGATTCCAGGACTGTGGGACCAGGTGGCACTGAGGCTAGAAGTCAGCAGCTGCTGCATCAACGGTGACAACGAGACACACAGAGGTTTGAACTGTTGGCTGTCTCCATCCTGAGGTTAAGGGGGTTACGGGAAGGACGACAGAAAATGATGTCATGGTGGATCGTATGAGGAAATGGTTGGTGTGGGACATCTGAAAAAGACCTGATCACACTACCTGCTGATGAACTGTTCCACATCACCAAGGTCATCGGGCCTGTATAAGGTAGGCACAAAAATTCCATAAACTAAAATAAACCATTCCTACACACCAATATACACATCAAAAATTGACACAAAAATACAATATAAAATCAGCAAAACAGATTTGCACTACTGTATACCTGATCTTGATACAAACACTCGCCTTACATGTGTCACACTTACCCACCACTGATGAACAGGCACTGACCACTAATGGCACTCACCTGACACCACCACATGCAGCAACTGACTTAGAAGGTGTTAAGGGGGCTGAACCTAGAACAAGCACGGATATAAGTAAAAAATTATTGCAGAGTATGAAGCACTTAGTAGGAAAATATGCCAGTACATGACAACACCCACATAGCACACTGACCTGGCCCAGCCAGTAGTACATTTACATTTGTGCATTTAACAGACACTTTTATCCCAAGCAACTTACAATGCATTCAGGCTTGGGAATTGAACCCACAAACTTTTGCACTGCTAACGCAATGCTCTACCACTGAGCCACAAGAGTACAGAGTGGTGCTGCCACACTACATATGAACAAGATTGAACGACCCAGACATGTAGCTCATAACTTTGCGTTCCCCATGGGGGGACTTCCATATATTCAACCACATAAGTTTAAGATACACAGAGGCCAGATTGGAGATCACTCTTCAGACATCACATACAACAATGTGTGCAGACAAATAGACAGTGGCCTAAAAGAGAACCTTTGCAAAGCTGACTTTGGCAGAGGAGTGCTGCTAATTATCAAACCAAGTTTTTTTTTAAGACATTCTGATAAACAAGGATTATGTGAATGTAGCTGATCTAAAAGGGTTCTTGCAATCACATTTGGGGGACTGGAGTAGCACAGAACTGTTCCAGGAAGTGATGTGCATGAAGCAGAGTGAGCATAAAACACCCCAGAAGTTTCTATACTGAGTCTTGGGATTGAAGCAGATTGAAGCATGCGGCGAAGCAAGCTGGTTCAGGCAGGAAGCATAGTGCAGCTTTAGTACAGGATGTGTTCTTGCACACCATTTACAAGAGCCTAAGCCACCGGTGTAAAGATATTCATAGCGAGATGAAGCCCTTGTTAGCAGACAGTGGTGTAATCGACGATGCATATACATGTTATGAAGATCACAAGTGACAAAAAAGAGAAGCTGCGCCAGTTGGGCCAACCAACCAGAGCAAAAACGTCCATAGCTAGTAGTGCCCAAGTTAGTGATGAACCAGACAGGGAAAGCTGCAAAAGAGGCTGCTACAAAAAAGGTCAAGATGATGCAATTAAACAGCTTACCACAAGGATCGACACTTTCACTAGCATGGTTGATGCCATACAAGGCTCCATGCCTGTACAAAGTGAGGGTGGCTACCAAATGTTCCACCAGTCAGCCAACTTCTTGCCGTGTGAGCCGCTTGCAGTGCTATCCGCAGTGCATGGACGAAGGCTAACAGGATTGTACGTGCTGTTTCATCTGTGGTGAGGATGGACACCAGGAAGTTGGGTGCCTATGATGACCTAGTGTGACTTGAATGGCCTGACAGTCAGGACACTGCTTGACACTGGAGCGCAAGTTAAGCCAAGTTCACACTACACGACTTTAAACGTCGGCAGATCACTGTGCTGCTCAGAATACATGTCATGAAGTTGTTGTGGTGTTCACACTATGTAACACTACGTAAATGATCCACAACAGGGGGTCACACTACACAAGCTGACAACAGTTCTGTCACCCAATGACTCTACATGGTCCCCAAACCACATTTTGTCATGAAAAGACACGAGAAGTTGAATGGGAATGACGCGAAACTTGAAAATGGACATCGGAAAGAAATTAGTGCTTTGATCTGTTTATGTGAGGATCTGTTCTGAAAAATTTCTCTCCATTTCTTGTGTCAAAACTTTTCTTAAAGCCATGTTACTGCTGCTATTTTTCCTCCGCTGACTTCAACCCATGCCTTGGCCAACAGGTCCAGATATTTAGCGTACTAGATATTTGTTTGTCGTCTGCGAGACGTCGGTGACAGGTCAGCAAGCCTCTTTGATGCGTTGTTGAGTAGTTCACACATTAAGATTGCAGAGCGCAGATCACCTGCTGATTATCTACCGATCACAGCCCGACCTGTCGGCAAACTCGTTGACTTGCAAATCAAATTTAAATCAGGCTTTAAATCCTGTAGTGTGAAATTGGCTTTAGTATGGTGGACCATGCATGGAAAGAGAAATACCTACCAAGTGTTGAGGTGAGGCCACTTCATGAGCTTCTTGGGTGTCAAGATGATCTGAAAGTCTGTTCTGTAAACAGAGACCTTATCCTATTTGATGGCTGGGTTTTCACAGTCAACTCCTGCATTTCAACTGGAAGACTCCTGGGTTGAATAACTGGTTCAGGGGCATTCTGAACAACTGATGCCAACACTTACCTCACTACTGGCCAGAGCTATTGATATCCTTTGTGAAAAGGTACAAACTTTAGTTAAGGTCGTCCGAGATGCTGAAGAAGATGATGGAGACAGGCGCTTAAAGTTTGGTCCAAGAAGGATAGTTATCTGGGCAGGACAAGTGGATTGGGTGAAGTGCTGAATCCCTTCTAAGATGGCACAGTCTGACTCGGCTGTCTTGTTTGAGCCTCATGAAAATTGTCAATTAAGATGCTTGGACATTGGAGAAGGACTCTTAGAGATACAACCCTAAAGTGACCCTTGTGTTTCCATACCAATCGGAAATAGCACAGTGGGTGATGTGACCCTGCCACGTGGCACAGTGATTGAACATTACAATGGATTGAGAGAATATTAATGGAGTCTGGGAAAATGATTGATCCAAGGCAGACAATGATGATTCATGTTGCGACCACTCAAGGGCATGTGGCGAGAACATCATTGTGGCATCCACCTGTCAACCTGGACCATCTGGAAGAGACCCAATGAGACATTGTCCAGAAAATGCTGTATGTGGAGTCTGGCACATTCAACAGAGATGACAGTAACATCGGATACATAGCCATCTTGCATAGGCCAATCACACTCATAGATGACATCCCAGTTCAGAGAGCATATTCAGCAATACTGGATCCCCTGCTCAACGAGGTGAAGGGCTACATACAGGATCTCTTTGTAAAGGATAAATTCTTGAATCAAAGTCACCATACACCACTCCAGTAGTCTGTGTTCACAAAAAAGATGGCAATCTGGAGCTCTGTATTGATTACTTTCCTGACCATCACCCATTGCTCAGAATACAGGATCTGATTGACACACTTGGAAGATACTGTTGGTTCAGTATCCTCAACTGAGGCAAAGCTTACCACCAAAGGGTAAATCGCAGAAAGATCAAGGCACATGTCAGCATTCATCTCATCCTGGGGGCAATCCCCAACACAGCATGGAGGAAATTATTGATTTACTTAGGGATGAGTGCTGCATCCCATACTTGGATGATGTCCTTTGTTATGCAAGATCCTTTGAAGAGCATGTTGAAAACATCCATAGAGTGTTGAGGTCTCTTCAGTGCCACGGTGTCAAACTAAAACCTGAAAAGTGTGAGATATTCCGCGTGAGATATATGTGAGATACAGGTCCTTCTCAAAAAATTAGCATATTGTGAAAAAGTTCATTATTTTCCATAATGTAATGATAAAAATTACTTTCATATATTTTAGATTCATTGCACACCAACTGAAATATTTCAGGTCTTTTATTGTTTTAATACTGATGATTTTGGCATACAGCTCATGAAAACCCAAAATTCCTATCTCAAAAAATTAGCATATCATGAAAAGGATCTCTAAACAAGCTATTAACCTAATCATCTGAATCAACTAATTAACTCTAAACACCTGCAAAAGATTCCTGAGGCTTTTAAAAACTCCCAGCCTGGTTCATTACTCAAAACCGCAATCATGGGTAAGACTGCCGACCTGACTGCTGTCCAGAAGGCCATCATTGACACCCTCAAGCGAGAGGGTAAGACACAGAAAGAAATTTCTGAACGAATAGGCTGTTCCCAGAATGCTGTATCAAGGCACCTCAGTGGGAAGTCTGTGGGAAGGAAAAAGTGTGGCAAAAAACGCTGCACAACGAGAAGAGGTGACCGGACCCTGAGGAAGATTGTGGAGAAGGACCGATTCCAGACCTTGGGGGACCTGCGGAAGCAGTGGACTGAGTCTGGAGTAGAAACATCCAGAGCCACCGTGCACAGGCGTGTGCTTTTGAACCAGAAACAGCGGCAGAAGCGCCTGACCTGGGCTACAGAGAAGCAGCACTGGACTGTTGCTCAGTGGTCCAAAGTACTTTTTTTTTCGGATGAAAGCAAATTTTGCATGTCATTCGGAAATCAAGGTGCCAGAGTCTGGAGGAAGACTGGGGAGAAGGAAATGCCAAAATGCCTGAAGTCCAGTGTCAAGTACCCACAGTCAGTGATGGTCTGGGGTGCCATGTCAGCTGCTGGTGTTGGTCCACTGTGTTTTATCAAGGGCAGGGTCAATGCAGCTAGCTATCAGGAGATTTTGGAGCACTTCATGCTTCCATCTGCTGAAAAAGCTTTATGGAGATGAAGATTTCGTTTTTCAGCACGACCTGGCACCTGCTCACAGTGCCAAAACCACTGGTAAATGGTTTACTGACCATGGTATTACTGTGCTCAATTGGCCTGCCAACTCTCCTGACCTGAACCCCATAGAGAATCTGTGGGATATTGTGAAGAGAAAGTTGAGAGACGCAAGACCCAACACTCTGGATGAGCTTAAGGCCGCTATCGAAGCATCCTGGGCCTCCATAACACCTCAGCAGTGCCACAGGCTGATTGCCTCCATGCCATGCCACATTGAAGCAGTCATTTCTGCAAAAGGATTCCCGACCAAGTATTGAGTGCATAACTGAACATAATTATTTGAAGGTTGACTTTTTTTGTATTAAAAACACTTTTCTTTTATTGGTCGGATGAAATATGCTAATTTTTTGAGATAGGAATTTTGAGCTGTATGCCAAAATCATCAGTATTAAAACAATAAAAGACCTGAAATATTTCAGTTGGTGTGCAATGAATCTAAAATATATGAAAGTTTAATTTTATCATTACATTATGGAAAATAATGAACTTTTATCACAATATGCTAATTTTTTGAGAAGGACCTGTATATGTTGGATGCCTAGTGTCAACTGAAGGGGTGCGGGTGGACCCTAAAGACCTGGAAGCAGTCCAATCCTTAATAAGCAGGATTCCCCAGATGGTGGGTGATGTGAGGAGGCTACATGGGTTTATAAACTACTACTGTACATTCAACAACATTTCTCCAGGGTCGCAAATCCCTTGTATGAGTTGCTGCAAGCAAAGCCTGGGACAACACAAGGTCCACAATGCAGGAGTAAAGCTAAAGGTCTGCAGTTCCCATCCAGAACTCCAGTAGAATGGACCAGGAACCACCAACAGACACTGGAAAGACCTAAAATGTTTGCAAAACCATCTGTGCTGGCATATCCAAATTTCAACTTACCATTTTTGCTCCATACTGACGCATTAGAAAAGGGCCAAGGTGCTATCCTGTATCAGCAACAAGATGAGAAGTTGAGGGTCATCGGGTATGGATCCAGAACATTGACGGCAACAGAGAAGAACTACAGGTTACACAGTGTTAGCTCGAATTCCTGGCTTTGAAGTGGGCTGTATGTGAAAAATTCAAATACTAGCTATTCTACGCCCCACACTTCACAGTGTACACCGACAACAACCCCCTGACATACATGATGAGCATGGCAAAGCTCAACGCAGTAGGCCATCTGTGGGTCAGGGAGTTGTCTGACTTCCAATTTGACATCAAGTACCAGCCAGGGAAGGTCAACATCAAGGCAGAAATCTGGATTTGTCTTTCTCTGGACATCAAAGCATATGAATCAGAGTGCACAGAAGAACTACCCATGGGGGTAATGGGAGGATAGTCATGCATCAAAGAGAAAGGATGGGCCTGGGCCTGTCTACATTGGAGGATAAATCAAAACAACCCACCATCTGGTTGCAGGCAATAGAGCAAAATGAACTGATTCAAGCTCAAAATGATGATCCAGTCATCTCAAAAGAGACACAATGGAAGGAGGATGGTTGTTACACTCATGGATGAAATGTGGGCAGGTCTGACCAGCAGAATGGTGATGAACGAACAAGCTGCACCTTGAAGGAGGAATCCTATACTGAATAACAAGTGAAAGAAAACAATTTGGATTATGAGCAAGTGCAAGAAGGTGGCACTCGAACACCTCCAACTGGAGGAGTATATGACCAAAACGTGTATAAAACAGCCGCACACTCATCCATGGAGCTGGTATGCACTGACTACTTGCAATTAGAGCCAAGCAGCAGAGAATATAAATGTATCCCGGTGGTCATGGACCAAAAAGTTGGGATGGACTGCAGCTGACCGCTTATTCAAAGATAACATTCTGTGCTTTGGATATCTGGCAAAATTACATCACGACCAGGTCCATGAGTTTGAAAAAGAGCTCTTCTGCACCCTCCAACAGTTGGCCACTCTCGAACATTGCCATAAAAGGCAAGCCAAGGCAACTGTTCAATTGAACCCTGTTACAAATGTTAAGGACACTGGCAGACAAGGAAAGGGAAAGGTGGAAAGATCACTGTGACGAGTCAGCTGCCTCCCCCCAATTATCATCAACACCCCATCCCAAATCGCCACCCTTCACCAGGCTCCTGACAGGAGTGGGTGTGTGAGAGAGGAGGGGCACTGGACGAGCCAGGGCTGGCAGCGTGTGATGGGGCACACCTGGTGTAAATGGAGCCTCATGTTTAAAAAGCCCAATGCGCCTCTCCTCGGGAGACCGGTCTCTTCCCTGTGCATGCACGCTGGTGTCCTCGTGGGTCCAGGAAGGGTGCGTAGAGGGATTCCTGCGCTGCCAGAGACGTGAGCTGCCAGACCCACGGTCCAGATGTGAACCGCACCCGTTTACACGGCCATCAGGCCAGAATGCCGGCCGTCTATCCCCTTCAAGGGCCGCGGCCAGCGAGAAGGATGCAGCCGCTAGAAGAAGCCACCGCCCCTCACACCCCGGACCGAAGAGGGGAGCGCGTGCGGCCGCCGGACTCCGCCCCTTACCTGGACTCTTCCCTCCTGAACACTGCCCTACCTACATGAAACCTGCAGCACGACGAGGACACCATATTCCCTGTTTATTTTGGACACACCTCCACTTTTGGACACTTTTATTTCCCTGTTTTGGTTTTATTTTGTTAATAAAAGCCTCTCCGAGGCCTGACGCCACCCCCACTGTGTCTGTCGTTTGCTCCTCCCGCCACATCACTTACCTCAAATTGTGCATGCTTACAACTGCACGTTACAACTGCATGGGATACCTTTTTCCTGTTATACCTGATCTTTGGCCTGGTGAAACAAACAGATGGAGTCAGACCAAAGTCAAGTCACCTTTACTTATATAGCTCTTTAAACAAAAAAAGATTGCATCAAAGCAACTGAACAACATTAATTAGGAAAACAGTGTGTCAGTAATGCAAAATGACAGTTAAAGGCAGTTCATCATTGAATTCAGTCATGTCATCATGCAGCTCAGTTCAGTTTAAATAGTATCTGTGCAATAATTTGCAATCAAGTCAACGATAACGAGCATGGCTGGCAGGCTGCATCGTCCACCAGCGCATACCATCGGGAGCCCCCGAAGCAAAGGTGACGGTGGAAGGGAAACGTTTCCGGGCCCTGCTGGACTCAGGCAGTGCGGTCACCTTCATCCAGTCACGGTTGTGCCCCCCTCGAAGCGGCCAGAAAAGCTTCCTCCCGATTACCTGTGTACATGGAGACACTCGCCAAGTACCGGCCCGGAGAATCACCATTTCATCCCCCCAAGGCGCCTGGCCGGTGGAGGTTGGCATGGTGAAGGACCTACCGGTGGCCGTACTGGGAAGGGATTGGCCCGGCTTCGACAGACTGCTCACCGCCGCTACTCAGCCTGCCAGCCCCGAGGGGAACCGTCGAAGATGGAGACGGCCTCGAGCACCCCGCCGCCGTCCGGCGCTGCTCGCCTCCGACAGTGGGAGAGAAGGTGAGTCCCCCTCCCAGCCTACTAACTTATTTTATGAGGTGTACCAACAGGCTGCTGGAGGGGGCTCGTTCGCCAGGGAACAGCGAGAGGACGACCGACTCAAGCACTGTTGGGCACAAGTGCGAGTCGTGGATGGAGAAGACGTCCGTCCCCAGCCCCACCCTCTCCCACATTTTGTCGTAGAGAACTCCCAGCTGTACTGTGTCGCACAGCGAAGCGGGGAGGAGAAAAGGTTGCTAGTAGTGCCTCGAGCCAAGACCGAGACCATCCTGGAGCTGGCACATTCCCACCCCATGGCAGGTCACCTCGCGGCAGCCAATACCACCCAACGCATCCGCGACCGCTTCCACTGGCCGGGCCTGGAGGCCGAAGTAAAGCGGTTCTGCCAAGCCTGCCCGACCTGTCAGGCCACGTCGCCCAGGACCCCTCCCCCCAGCCCACTCATCCCGCTGCCTATCATCGAGGTGCCCTTCGAGCGGATTGGAATGGACATAGTGGGCCCGTTGCCGAATTCTGCCCGGGGGCATGAGCACATCCTGGTCATCATCGACTACGCCACCCGGTACCCAGAAGCAGTCCCCCTGCGGAAGGCCACCGCGAACTCCATCGCCCAGGAGCTGTTTCTGCTGGCCAGCCGAGTCGGCCTCCCCTCGGAGATCCTGACTGACCAGGGGACCCCATTCATGTCCCGGCTAATGGCGGACCTCTGCAGGCTGCTGCGGGTAAAGCAGTTGAGGACCACAGTCTATCACCCTCAGACGGATGGGGATCGTGGAGAGATTTAACCAAACCCTCAAGCAAATGCTTAGACGCGTGGCAGCGGAGGACAAGTGGGATTAGGACCTCATGATCCCCTATGTGCTCTTTGGGATCCACGAAGTTCCTCAGGCCTCAACTGGCTTCACCCCCTTCGAGCTCCTGTTCGGCCGTCAACCACAGGGGCTCTTGGACGTGGCCCGGGAAGCGTGGGAGCAGCAGCCTGCCCCTCATCGCACCATCGTCGAACATGTCCGACACATGAGGGAACGGATCAACCGAGTGATGCCGTTAGTCCGGGAACACCTCACCAGGGCCCAACAAGCGCAGCAACGTCACTACAACCAGGCAGCACAACCACGGGAGTTCCAACCCGGAGACCGCGTCATGGTCCTGGTCCCCAGCTCCGCCTGCAAGTTCCTGGCCTCCTGGAAAGGGCCCTACTCGGTGGTGGAAAGAGTGGGACCCATCACATACCGGTTGAGACAGCTGGGACGGTGGCAGACGGAGCAACTCTATCACATCAACCTCCTGAAGAAGTGGGTGGGGACCCGGGACCAAGTAGCTGCCCTGAGCCTCACCGAACCCGTGGTTGTGGATGTCGACCCCCATCTCTCGGCGGCCCAGAAGACGGAGCTGCAGCACCTGGTCAGTCAGTTCCAGGATGTGTTCTCCTCCCAGCCCGGGCAGACCAACGTGCTACAGCACGACATTAGGACACCCCAGGAGTCGTCGTCAGGCAACGGCCCTACCGTGTCCCGGAAGCTCGTCGGCAGGCTATTGAGGAAGAGGTCCAACAAATGCTGAAGTTGGGGGTAATAGAACCATCCCGGAGTCCGTGGTCCAGCCCCATTGTGATGGTCCCAAAGCCGGATGGCACCCTCCGCTTTTGCAACGACTTCCGCCGCCTGAACGAAGTCTCCGAATTCGACGGGTACCCCATGCCTCGGGTCGACGAGCTGCTGGACTGCCTGGGAAGGGCCCGGTACATCAGTACCCTGGACCTCACCAAAGGCTATTGGCAGGTACCGCTCTCCGAGGCCGCCAAGCCAAAAACTGCTTTCTCAACCCCCAGTGGCCATTGGCAGTACCGGACCCTTCCCTTCGGCCTACACGGGGCCCCCGCGACGTTCCAGCGAATGATGGACATCCTCCTGCGGCCCCACCAGGCGTACGCGGCCGCCTACCTGGATGACGTCCTGATCCACTCCGAGGCATGGGAAGAACATCTGGATCATCTGCAGAGGGTGCTCTCGGAGCTCCGGCAGGCTGGACTCACCGCCAACCCCCGAAAATGACACCTAGCCCTCTCTGAGGCCAAGTACCTGTGCTTCCAAGTCGGCCGAGGTGTCATCCGGCCACAGGAGAAGAAGGTGGAGGCCATCCTCTCAAGAGCCAGGTACGAGCCTTCTTGGGGTTAGCGGGTTATTACCGATGTTTTATCTCCAACTTCTCCTCTTTAGCCGCTCCCCTGACAGACCTGACCAGGAAGGGGCAGCCGGAGAAAGTATGCTGGACACCATCGGCAGAAGAGGCCTTCGGCCAGATCAAGACAGCGCTCACGTCCGCACCTGTCCTTCGCGCTCCGGACTTCAGCTGCCCCTTCCTGTTGCAGACGGATGCCTCCGATGCAGGACTGGGAGCAGTCCTGTCCCAAGTCCAGGAAGGCGAGGAGCATCCGGTCATCTATATCAGCAGGAAGCTGTCCCCGGCCGAGAAGAACTACGCCGTCGTGGAGAAGGAGGCCCTGGCCATCAAGTGGGCAGTCCTGGAGCTGCGGTACTACCTTCTGGGACGCAAGTTCACCCTGGTAACCGACCATGCGCCCCTACAAGGGATGGCCCGCTCCAAGGACACCAATGCCAGGGTGACTCGCTGGTTCTTAGCGCTCCAGGACTTCCACTTTGAGGTGCGCCATCGGGCCGGGGCTGCCAACGCGAATGCGGATGGCCTCTCACGAATCTGGACAGCTTATGCAGGTCTGTCAGAGGTCATTTCCCGCCCTCCCCTAACTTCACCCCTACTTTCACCGTTTGTCCACAGGACCAGAGCGACGCTTAGGGGGGTGGGAATGTGACGAGCGTCCTAGGAGGAATCAGTGTCGCCCTGGCAACCAACGAGGCACACCTGCACGTCCTCACCGCCGGCTGATCGGTCACCGCTGCATCTCGTTAGAACACGGCTCTTAAGCAGCACCTGCTGAGCAGACAAGACAGACACTGGTCTCGAGCCGATGAAACGCTGGACTAACGCTCGCTCTCATTTTCTCTCCAGAAAGCAGCGAGTGACCGACAGCCCACCACTTTTGGAGCACGTTTGGACACCCACTTTCCCTTGGATTGAGCACTGAAGAGCACCGTTGCGCACCAGCCTACCCACACCGGCTTGCCACCCTGCACACTGTTTGTAAATATAAATCCACCCTCCGGGGCCTTTGTTGTTCACGAAACCAAAACTTGTCGAGTGATTCTTCCCCACGTCACATGCTTTATCATGTTTTTGTGCCTTTCGTGGGGCACAACAATAACACAGAATAGTATACACACAATATCGAATTTGGATCGGTCTCATCTGACTGATACCCGATCCGCTAGAAAATGCCAGTATCGGAGCTGATACCAATTCTGAGTCAAGTCAAGTCACCTTTATTTATATAGTGATTTAAACAAAACAGATTGTGTCAAAGCAACTGAACAAAATTAATTAGGAAAACGGTGTGTCAATAATGCAAAATGACAGTTAAAGGCAGTTCATCATTGAATTCAGTGATGTCATCATCCAGCCTAGTTCAGTTTAAATAGTATCTTTGCAATCTTTTGCAATCAAGTCAACGATATCGCTGTAAATGAAGTGTCCCCAACTAAGCAAGCCAGAGGCGACAGTGGTAAGGAACCAAAACTCCATCGGAGACAGAATGTAGAAAAAACCTTGGGAGAAACCAGGCTCAGTCGGGGGGGCAGTTCTCCTCTGGCAAGACGAAACCAGCAGTTCAATTCCAGGCTGCAGCAATGTCACATTGTGCAGAGGACTCAACAGGTTCATGTGGTCTTGTCCCGGTGGTCGTCTGAGACAAGGTCTTTACAGGGGATCTGTATCTTGGGCTCATCTAGTTGTCCTGGTCTCCACTGTCTTTCAGGGCTGTAGAGGTCCTTTCTAGGTGCTGATCCACCATCTGGTCTGGATGAGTATCGGATCGATGCATCCCTAGTCTCCATGCATCTGAGATCTACTCATTTGCATGATCACATCTGTCCTATTGCCTTGCTTTATTTCAACTTTGTTGTCAATGAACTGTGCTTCACTTGCAACTGAATTTCGAGTTCTCATTCCCAGACAGAATGATCTGACCAAGGATGGATCCAACAAGTGTTGCGGAACTTAGAGACATTCTTACGAGCAGCAATACTCGTAGATCAGGTGTGCCAAACCCTGTCTACTGCCTCCAACTGTCTACTCTGGCGAGCCCCTGTTAAGTTGTTCATTTCTGGGTACATGTTCTCTTCACATTGCTCTCCAGCCTTCACCTTTTCCCACAGAGGAGTCTAAAGTGGCCTTTGTGATCACTCTGCTATCTGGACGAGCGGCTCTTTGGGGAACAGCACTATGGGAGCAAAAGCACAACAGTTGCTCATCGTTTCAGTCTTTCTCGGAGGAATACAAGAAGGTGTTTGATCGTGCTGCATCTGGCAGGAAGGTGGCATGGGAGTTGGCTAAGTTATGTCAAGGAAATCGATCGGTAACTGATTACTCCATCGAATTTCACACGTTGGCAGCAGAATGCAACTGGAACATGGAAGCGCAGAGGGACATGTTTAGGCATGGGCTGGCCAACCGTATCCTCAATGAAATTTGTACTTAAGAATTGCCCACCTCTCTAGGTGGGTTGATTTATCTGGCAATCTGAGTGGACACTAGATTGCGACGTTATGATCAACAAGCTCTACAGAGTCCTGTTGTTAATGCTGAAGACCAATTCTCCGGTATTCCTAAGAATACGGTCATTAACTTTTTCGATCCTGAGCCCATGCAGGTGGGCAGAACTCATCTTTCATGGGAGGAGAAGGAGAGACGCAGGATCCAGGGACTGTGTCCTTACTGCGGGTCACATTGCGGCGCAGTGCCCGGTAAAAGCCAAAGCCCGTCAGTAGGGAGGAGGTTACTGACGGGTGGAGTCACTTTCGAGAAATCCTCTTCTACTGCTACTCTTCTCCCAGTTTAACTGCAGATGGGCCGCACTGCATTCACGTGTAAAGCTTTAATTGACTCTGGAGCAGATGGCAATTTTTTGGACCGTAAGACGGCGCTTAAGCTATCTCTGTCAGCTCTCTCTGCGGTCAGTCTCTTCCACCCGTCACCCATGCCACTGAGTCGGTGAGTCTCATCACTTCAGGCAACCACACTGAGACCATTTCCTTTCTCTTGACTGACTCCCTTTTGGCTCCTATGGTCTTGGGTCACCCCTGGCTCTCACGCCACAATCGCAACATAAATTGGTGCCAGAACACTGTTTCTTCTTGGAATGATTTTTGTCATGCTTCGTGTTTGTTGTCTGCTTGTTCTTTTGTGTCTTGTCCTGTGTTACAGGATGAACATATGGATCTGTCAAATGTGCCCATTAAGCATCTTGACCTGAAGGGAGTGTTCAGTAAGTCTTGGGCTGCTTCTCTTCCTCCACATCGTCCTTATGACTGTGGGATAGAATTATTGTCAGGTATGTCTCCACCTAAGGGCAGGTTATACTCGCTTTCCGCTCTGGAAAGGGAGGCCATGGAAAAATATATTTCTGATTCTCTGGCAGCCAAAATCATCCATCCTTCCTCTTCTCCTGCAGGTGCAGGGTTCTTCTTTGTGCCACAAGGATCTGGAGTGCCACAAGGATCTGTCCTAGGTCCTCTGCTATTTTCAATATACATGTTGCCCCTTGGTAATATCATTAGAAAATACGGGATTAGTTTCCACTGTTATGCTGATGATACTCAACTATATATCTCAACAAGACCAGGTGAAACTTCTAAATTATCTAAGCTAACAGAGTGTGTTAAAAATGTAAAAGATTGGATGACCAATAATTTTCTCCTATTAAATTCAGATAAGACAGAGATATTACTTATTGGACCAGAAAACATTACACAGAATCTCGTAGATTACAATTTGCAACTAGACGGATGTACTGTTACTTCCTCTACTGTAAAAAATCTGGGTGTTATATTAGACAGTAACTTGTCTTTTGAAAATCATATTTCCCATGTTACAAAAAACAGCATTCTTCCATCTTAGAAACATTGCCAAGCTACGAAACATGTTACCTGTTCCTGATGCAGAAAAGCTAGTTCATGCATTCATGACCTCTAGACTGGACTATTGTAATGCACTGCTAGGTGGTTGTCCTGCATCCTCAATAAACAAGCTACAGGTAGTCCAAAATGCAGCGGCTACCAGGTCAAGAAAATATGATCATATTACCCCAATACTACAGTCTCTGCACTGGCTACCTATTAAGTTCCGTATCAGTTACAAAATATTATTACTTACTTATAAGGCCCTTAATGGCTTAGCTCCTGCGTACCTAACTAGTCTTCTACCACGCTACAACCCATCACGCTCCCTAAGGTCACAAAACGCTGGACTTTTGATAGTACCTAGGATAGCAAAGTCCACTAAAGGAGGTAGAGCTTTTTCGCATTTGGCTCCCAAACTCTGGAATAGCCTTCCTGATAATGTTCGGGGCTCAGACACACTCTCTCTGTTTAAATCTAGATTAAAAACACACTTCTTTGGCCAAGCATTCAAATAATGCATCTCATAATTTTGGACTGCAGTTATATCTGATCAAATGTGCATTATTATTCTTTAGCTTGGGTTAAACGAATTAATTTTACTTGGCTGGAAACAGCAGCTACGCTAATTATGTCTCTATTTGTTTCTCTGCTTTGCCACGGGATTTACATCCCATGGTAACTAGGATTTACACAAACTCCAGTCTGGATACAGAACACCTGAGAAGAGATGATGCCAGCCCCTCAGAGGACCTCAGATGATGCTAACCCAGAGACAACATACAGAACTACCACATTTTGCTATAAGTTTGATTGCATAATTGCTGTTAATAGTGTTAATCGTCTGTTTGTTTACGTCTTTTTATTGATTTTTCTGAACATTTCTGCTATATGCACATGAAATGACAGTCACCACTGATAAGCTACTACTAAATATTGTAGAAACTTAATTTTCTGTAAAGTTGCTTTGTAATGATTTGTATCGTAAAAAGCGCTATACAAATAAACTTGAATTGAATTGAATTGAATTGAAAAGAAAGATGGTTCCTTTCATCCTCGTATTGACTACAGTGGGTTGAACAGCATCATGGTAAAGAATAATTAACCTTTCTCGTTGATGTCTTCAGCTTTCGAGAGTCTGCAGGGTGCTTTCTTTTTCACAAAGTTGGATCTTCATAATGCATATCATTTGTTTCGCATAAGGGAGGGGGATGAGTGAAAGACCACTTTTAATACCCCCAGGGGGCACTTTGAGTATCTTGTTATGCCGTTCGGGCTGTCCATTGCTCCCGCAGTCTTCCAGGCACTGGTCAGTGATGTGCTGAGAGACATGGTCGTTCAGTTCATATATGTTTACCTGGATGACATATTGATTTTTTTTCTTGCGTTCTCCTTGAATATGTTCAGCAAGTCAGGTTAGTGCTTCAGGGGCTTCTAGAGAATGGGCTTTTTGTCAAGGTGGAGAAATGTGTTTTTTATGCAAAGTCTGTCCCTTTTTCAGGTTACATTGTGTCGTCTGAGGGAGTGCGCATGGATCCCGGCAAAGTTCAGGCTGTGGTAGATTGGCCAGCTCAGGTGGTCCAGCTCAGTAGGCTGCTTTTCCAATCTAAAGAGTTGCTTTGTTTCAGCTCCAATTTTTGTTGCCCCTGATCCTTCTTGTCAGTTTGTGGTGGAGGTCGATGCGTCGGAGATGGGTGTTGGCGCAGTTCTTTTGCCATACGCAATTACGACATTGATAATAGAGAGTTGCTGGCAATCAAGTTCGCCATGGAAAAATGCTGTTATTGGTTGGAGGGTTTGGGAAAATCTTTTATAGTCTGGACCGACCATAAGGACCTTGAATACATCAGGTCTGCTAAAAGGTTAAACTCTAGGCAGGCTCAGTGGGCTTTATTTTTGGTCGCTTTCTTATAATCCAGGTTCTAAAAAAATTAAACCTGATGCTTTATCCCACGTTTTGACCCATCTGAGCACTCATTGTCTCCCGAGTTCATCTTGCCACAGAAAATCATGGTTTCTATGGTGACTTGGGAGATCGAATTGAAGGTCCATATGGCCTTACAAGGGGTAACGCCTCCACCAGGGTGCCCACCAAGTCGCTTGTTTGTGCCAGAGGATTTATGGGCCCATGTCATCCGTTGGGGTCATTGTTCCAAAATAGCTTGTCATCCGGGTGTTAGTCAAACAATTTTTCTCATGAACTGATTTCAGTACCTGGTGGACTAGGAAGGTTATGGTCCAGAGGAGAGGAGTTGGGTTCCTGCTAGAGATATATTGGATCATACACTTATCAGTGATCGCCAGGTAAGTTCCCCTGGAAGCGCTAATGAATGTGTGTTCATTCCTGCATCTCTGCGTGTTGTTGTCACATCTAATTGCTTGTTAGCGTTGCTCTGGCAACCTCCATGCTGTTGAGCTAATCAGCACGGCTGCACCTGAAGTGCATGATCCACTACCTTTATCTGTCTCGCGTTTGCTGTGCATGTTGTCAGATCGTTTTTAGGTCATGCTTGTCATTTTCTCCAGTGTCTCTGTTGTTCCTGTTTTTGCTTCCTGCCTTGGATTACCTAACATTGTGGATTCTACCAAGCTGTTGCTGGGTATCTCTTTCTGTGTTGGATAATCTGCATGACCACATCTGTCCAATTGCCTTGCTTTATTTCACTCTTGTTGTCAATAAACTGTGCTTCACTTGCAACAAGATTTTGAGTTCTCATTCCCTAACAGAAAGACAACCAAATACTTACCTATTACCACCTGTGATGTGGACGAGGAGAGTGGAATAGATGCCAGTGTTAGGCCAGAAGACATGGCAAGGAAGGCTGAAACCCGGAGTATCAAGGGTTAACCTGAAGTGAGGAGGTCTACTAGGGAGAAAAGGCCAAGACAGATTTAGGCTTATGACACCTTAGGTCAGCCTGCACTATGACCATACCTAACAATTAATGCAGTGACAACTTGTCCCATCACACATATATTTGTCTGGAGTATAGTTATATGCCACAAACTGGTTATCCCACTTAATACACTCATTACACACACATGCCTTACAATTTCACAGTGCCTGTGTGTTAGTTGAACATATGGGAAATGAGAATTTTTTCATGGTGGGATGTCTGATAATGACATAATGACATCTTTGATTTATTTATTTATTTTTTGACTCACTGCTCAAGTCTTTTTGTTTAACTTACAATAAAAAAATCTAATAGATTCCTGAAAAAAAGAAAGAAAAAAAATATATAAATATATGTGTGTGTGTGTGTGTGTTCAACTAGGTTTCCTCCATTTGATTTGTTTTCTTTCTTTCTTTTTTATTTTTATTTTGATAATATCTCTTGTTAGTATTATTATTTTGCCATTTGCCCTAGAAAATGTTATAGACGCTGAGCACGCTTTAAGCGACAATCAGCTGCAATTCATCCTCCAAACCGCTCCGTGGCGAACGTGTACATAAAGGCTTGTTTTAAAAAAAACACTCGCACGGCGGTTGTGGGTAATATTCATGGCGGAATTCTGAATCTGTAGTGGAGAGACACACCTTCTACTTTTCGCTAAAGTGTTTTCAAATAGTGGAATTAACTTACATCTTTACGTGTTGTAAAATAATATTTACGTCCATACACTTGAAGGAATGGCTGAAACAGGCTCAGGTGAGCGGAGTGCGTAATATTCAGTCAGTCTGATAAACACTGCAGCTGTTACTGAGCGGTACCGGGACTGTAAACAGATGGTTTTCTATGAGCGAATACTTATTTAATAGTTGTATTCGTACACAATTATCTTATTAGGTTAAAATGTGTAATTTGGTTGATAATGAGTAAAGAGACCTAAGTAAATAGCTAACTGAAATGAATGAACCGGCCTTATATTGTTTGTACTGTACATGCAATACGTTGTCAATTATGTTTGTGTAATTTGTTTATGCGATTTAAAAAATGCTTTTAAGCATATTAAGATTTTCGTTTTTGACAGTTATTTTTTTAATGTATTTTCTTTTTAGCTTCCATTACAAAAGTCGAAGTTATATATGTTATACAAGTTTAAATCTGTAATTTCTGTCAGTAGGTACTGCATGATGTGAGTCAAACATCTGTCACTTAACTGCATCTGTTCCCTCTCAAGATCAAGCTGGAGACATGAAACATGACAGCGTTTCGTCTCCTGGGATCTCCGATCAAGAGAGGGAGATGGCAACCAGTGCTTTTGAGGCATTTAAGGTAAATAATAATAATAATAATCCTTTAAGGTAAACTAATAATAATCTGAGCAGGCGATTGTATCTATGGTTGTTTTTTGGAGGTCATTGTTGATGATATAAAATAATGTCTCTTTAGGCTGGAAGCTATGACGTGTCCCTGAAACACCTTGACAGCCTTCAGGAGCTTAACAAAGAGGACTACAAGATTACAATGAATAAAGCGATCACTGAGTTTTATAAAAGTGGGCAGACAACAACTAGCACCCTGAAGCAGACGTTAATGACTTTAAAGAATCAGGTTTGATATTACATATTATATCATTCTTATAAGCCTTGTCATTAGAGTACTGATGCTAATTGATCGTTGTTTGCAGATGCACACAGCTGTGGATGATATTGATGGTTTGGATGATGTCGAGAACAGTATTCTCAACTACAATCAAGCAGTGATTTATTACCACATGCGGCAGTATTCAGAAGCTATATCCATCGGGGAGAAGTTGTACCAGTTTCTTGAACCTTTTGGTACGTTTCAGAATGCATTAAAACTTCTTGTACATTAGAGTGTTGAACAATGAAGATTATTATTATTATTATTTTTACTGCACTTGGACTAGCGCCAAAATTATTAAGTGTTTTAACTAGTCTAGTGCAGTAGTGTGACATGGCTTGATGGGTTTCTCTGTCCTAGAGAAAAGTTTGCTCAGGCCGTTTGTTTCTTGTTGGTGGATCTATACCTGCTCACCTTCCAGCCAGAGAAGGCACTGCACCTGTTGGCTGTGCTGGAGAAGCTCACTGTGAAGGATGGGAACAGCAAAAATGGCAAAGGAGAGGTGAGAGATATATGGCTCTTCCCAACAAACAGCCAATATGCTAATAATATGCATGCTAATAAGCAATTACTAGTTATAAGTGAATAGCGTTTCCTAATCTAAAGTGATACTGATTAATTTAATGCATCCTTGCTTAATAAACATACCAGTTTCTTTCAAATATAAATCTTACTGCTTTCAGACCTTTGAACAGAAGTGCACCTTACATATTTGTCTGCCAAAGGGACAGAAAGCATTTTGAATTATCAGTCAGTGTTTGTAAAATTTGGCCTCTGGCTGTAGCTCATCAGACCATGCCCTAGAAAGTAAAGAATGGGTTAATATGCCAGTTTTGTGAGATGATAAATTGAGAGTTGTTGCTCCAGATTCTGTTCTCTCGACTTTTAACTTTTTTTGGGTCATGTGTCATTTGCAGAGCACCAACAGCGCAAATAAGGAGTCTTCTTCTCTGAAAGCAGAGTTCACAGCTATGATCGAGGCAGCTAAATCAAAGATGCACCAGGTGAGAGCTGTGAGCATAATGAATGTTGAACTTGTTCAGGGCTTGGTGCCAATTTACAGCATTAAGATTTAGCATAACTTGAAATAATAAAGGCTAACTCTGAATCTAAAATGCTACAATGTATGCTGATCAACAAAAAGCCATGAGCAACAACAGTTTGTCTAAAAATTGTGTGTGTTGCAGTATAAAGTGCGAGCCTATATCCAGATGAAGTCACTGAAGGCCTGTAAACGGGAAATCAAATCTGTGATGAACACATCTGGAAATGTGAGTAGATTCGCATCCAACCGATTCCCGCATTACATACGTACTGAAAATGTTGCTCGGATTTGCCTGCACATGTAATAAACTTGTAATGTAACTTTTGTTGGCTGACTGTATTTGCATATTTCCCCTTCAGTCTGCGCCCTCACTCTTCATGAAGAGTAATTTTGAGTATTTGAGGGGAAATTATCGTAAAGCTGTGAAACTCCTCAACAGTTCAAATATCGCAGAGCATCCGGGACCCTTGAAAACAGGTACACAGTTAAAAACCATGCATATATGCTTTAAAAAGAAGATATCCCTATTCTAATCTCCAAATATTTATTTTTTGGTTTTATCTGAGATATTTGTACACTATAATCATTGTTTGTACAGTATAATTGATTCATGTTTTGTTCCAAGAAGTGATACCAAGCAACCTTATTCAGTAAACAAAAAGTTTTCTTTCCTAGAATATTTTTACTCAGATTTGTCTCTTTTTTTCCCATTTAAAGGTGAATGCATGAGGTGTATGTTCTGGAATAATCTTGGTTGTATCCATTTTGCCATGGGGAAGCACAATCTGGGTCTTTTTTACTTTAAAAAAGCACTTCAAGAAAATGACCATGTATGTGCCCAGCTTGGTGATGGCAGTAATGGACAGGGTAAGCAAAATTAGGACCCTTTACATGCCAGATCATACAACAGACTCTGTGATAGACCACACCTCTCAGTGTGATAATAGATATATATATATATATATATGCAGATTTTAGCAAACTGTTTAAGAAATTGCTATTTTGCAGCTTGTTAATTAATTCTTTTTTTCCCCACAGCAACTAAGAAGTTCACAGGCATCCCCATGTGTGCTCTGTTAGCTAATAAGCGCTATGAGCTGCTGTATAACTGTGGGATTCAGTTACTTCATATCGGCCGACCGCTGGCAGCGTTTGAGTGTCTGATGGAGGCGGTGCAGGTGTATCACTCCAACCCTCGACTCTGGCTCAGACTCGCAGAATGCTGCATCACAGCTAATAAAGGGGTACAGACATTAACCCACAAATGTATTTAAAAGTTATGATGAAAGACCTTTGGAAAAACTTGGTGTACTCAAACAGGTTGAACACTTACACTGCCGTTCAGAAGTTTTGTGTCAGTAAGGTTATTATAATTTTTTTTTTAAATAAGAAATTAATCATTTTTTATTTTTATTGATGGTTTCTATTTGTAAGGAAGGAAAAATTAAAAGAATCATATCAAAGAATCTTAAAGAAAAAAATGAATCACTGTTTCCAAAATAAATAAATATTAAACAGCACAACTATTTTCAACACTGATAATAAGAAATATTTCTTGAGCATCAAAGCACCTTATTAGAATGATTTCTGAAGGATCATGTGAAGACTAGAGTAATAGTTGTTTCAGCTTTGCCATCACAGCAATAACTTACATTTTAAAATATATATAAAAAAATGAAACCGTTTAAAATGAAAATATTCAACAATAAAACAGATTTGGTGTGCTTAAAAGACTTTTTGTTATTTCTTGGTAATGTTATTAGATATATGTTATATTGGTATATGTTATACATATTAAATCTTACTGACCCCAAATGTTTGAATGAGTGTGTATTATTGTCAAAGACCTGTTCCCATAAAATGCCTATATGACAACAGTATAAAATATTTCAGATGGTGACGCATGCATTTATGACCTTTTTTGCTTCCTTCAGAGCTCGGAGCAGGAAACAAAAGGTTTACCCAGTAAAAAGGGGATTGTGCAGGCTGTTGTTGGGCAAGGCTACCATCGCAAGATTGTTTTAGCATCACAGTCCACACAGAACACCATCTACAGGTGAGGAAGAGTGATTCAACCTAATGGGCCTTGACATTTACTAGTTAATAATGGTGTTGTCTGCCTGGTTGGAGAAGTGTAACCAGTCTTCAAATTGCTGAAAATATTGTAATGTCACAGTGTCTCCAGAAGGTGTCATCGTATTGTTTTTCTTCACAGAAGTATCTTTTAAAGTGATTTCTTACAGAGCCATATCATGCCTTTCAGGATTCAACCTTATTAAAAATCCTTAGTAAAAAATCTTTCTGATGCACTTGGCCTGCTAAAATGGATTTACCCATTTGTGTTTGTGTGCAGTGAGGGCCAGTCAGCAGCAATCCCAGTGGCAAGTATGGAGTTTGCAGCAATCTGTCTGCGTAACGCTTTGCTCCTGCTCCCAGAGCACCAACAGCACGATAGCAAACCTGACAATGGCTCCAAGAGCTGCAGTCAGTCAGGCAGCACAGAAAGTGGCAGCGAGACCAGTGATGCCTGCAGGTACATGAACATACATGCATGCAACATGCTGACAATAACAGATCCCAAACTAGTTTGAATGCCGTAGAAGATTGAATTTGCACATTAAAGGAATTACCAGATAAACTCTTTTCACCCTTTGATCATTCGGTGATGTTTGAATTTTTCTTTGGCTGACAGTGGGAAGACTCAAGAGGGAGACAAGTTCATTCCTGCTGCCCCCTCGTCACCCTTAAGAAAGCAGGAGGTGGAGAATCTCAGGTGAGGTTACAGGAGACTTTTCTGGAATTAATTTCTCTCATATCATAAAATTAGCCTGGAGAAGGTTTGAATGACTTAACATTTGATTTGGCTAAGCCAATTGTGTGGCTGTTTATTTTGTTGTCCAGTACACCTTCTTATTTGATTTTGCAGTACAAATAAACATTCTTAAATCAAGAAAAATTTACTTAAGCAAAATGACATGAGATACTAAGTCTTATGTTAAACCAAGTTTAAATGTGTTTATGCTTAAAACAAGAATAAATATCTACAAAAGGGGTAAGAAAAATAAATGTGCCTTTCCTTTAAATTAAGCTTTTTTTCTTACCCCATTGGCAGATTTTCTTTTCTTGTTTTAAGAAAATGAAAATCACTTTTTCCTCAAGGGGGCACTTGCCCGCTCAGAAAGTTGAATCCTCCATTGGGCCACAAATCTTAAACCTTTTTTTTTTGACCCCTATTATGCCTGACTCATGAGAAACGCAACACGTTTTTGTAATATAAGTAGTATTTATCATATACAGTGGGTATAGAAAAGAACCACCCCCCCCCCCTTAAAATAATCACATTTTGTTGCTTTTGCCTGAAATGAAGACGGACACAGTTTTTGTTTTATCCAGCTGTATTTACTCAGTGCAACTTATAATGTTCAAGTGAAAGAAATAACACCAACATGTCAGAAAAAAAAAAAAAAAGAATCACTGAGTTCCTAAAAGTCAGTATTTTGTTGAACCACCTTTTGCTTTAATTACAGCCTTTAGTCTGTTGGGATATGTCTCTGTCTCTACTAACTTTGAACATCTAGACTTTGCAATATTTGCCTACTCTTCTTTGGAGAACTGCTGAAGTTCATATAAATTTTGATGGTGATTAGCTACACCTGATTGAGTTTACAAGTCATTTTTTAGGAGGGGGGTGTTTATTTGAACCTACACAGACTCCTGGCAACGAGCTTAGCTTCAGGCTTACCTTTAATGCTCTATAATTGTGAACAACCCTCCCCCGGCTAGCCCACAAATATACCTCTCTCTTATTTTATGCACTCACTTCACCATTCGCTCTCACAATACTTTTGCCTCAGGAATTGATTAGACCCCCTTGCTCCTATCTTTGATCCAGTGGGACAGTCTGCTCCAGAGGGCTGGCCGGACGTGGGTTCCCTGTGAAGGGAAGGGGTGTGGTGTGTGGATTGTGTTGACCCTGCACTGATACCCTGATACACTGACACTTTTACGAGCCCAAGCCCCATTTACTCAAAGGGCTGTTCCTGGAATCCTGCAGGCTATTGTGTCACAGACAGCCACTCAGAGCGTTGAGCAGTTCTCTGTTTCCCCCTCTTTTCTTCTACCCATTCTTACTCTCTTTGGCATTTGTAACAAAGCTTGGCATTTAGGAAACTCAGCAAAGATTATATTCAAAATAGTTTTCTTTAAAGTAAGTTTTAATATGCAAGTTCATATGCATTCACAATTGTTATAGTCCGTACACATCAGGATTGAATTTAAAAAGCTGAACAAATTACAAACAAAAGACTTAAAAAAAAAATGCTGCTGGGTATTGTTAGGGTGACCAGATGGGACTGTCCCCATTTTAGTGGGCTGCCTGTTCACCCAAGATTTATAAATATTACCACGTACATTTTGCATATAAATATTACCATTTGTAAATGATTGCTTTTCAAAGTAGTTTGTACTACACACAAATCTCCACAGACATGTGTTTGTATTTTTTAACCGGCTGAAGAAAAATGACTGGTCACCAGAAACAATCCTGTCATTGGACACATTTTTGTCCCTGGTTTTTGGAATTTGTTTACAGCAAATATTGATCATAAACTGTGTTTAAATGCAGTAAAATAATCTGTTAGAGATCAGATTGATGATTGATGGCTCAATCTGATAAAAAAAAAAAAAAAAACATGTAAACACTGTGATTTATCTGATTGTATCAAATCATATTGGTACATTGGTGTATATGTACAGTATATACTGAATATGTTGAGTATTTATGTGCCAATGTATTATTACATTAAAAAAATAATGTAAAATTGGTGAATGAACCAAAACATTTACAAACATAGAGTACATTTATTTAATTATCTGGCTTACCTCTGTCATTCGACACAAATCCAAATGTGTGCACAGCAAATTCCAAGATGTAAAAAAAAAAAAAAAAAAAATTCAAATAACATTCTGGAAAATATGATAAGTAAAAGAATATAAGACATAAGAATATGATTTATTTTTAGCTTGTATGGGTTTGTTCTGAAGGGACACAAGTATTAATTTTATTTGTGTGTGCTTTAAAAAAAAAAGGTATCAAAGTCTTAAATTCGATTTTGAAAACAAATTGCAATACCCTGACTACCTCTGAGTGTGTTTTACTGATCTCTTCTATAAATTATTTGGCCATTTGACACATTTCCTGTGGTTGGGTTTGTTATGGCTGATTCATACAAAGAGTGTATTTCTCAAAAAGGCCTGTGAAGAATCACCTAAAATCCATGAAATAATGTTGTCCTTGTGTTGAAAAGGGTTTCATGTGCTTACTTCTCTTTGGACTCTCTCTCTTCACAGATGCTCAATTCTAGCCTGCAGTGCATATGTGGCTCTTGCTCTTGGGGACAACTTAATGGCTCTGAATCATGCAGAAAAGCTTCTACATCAGACAAAGCTGTCAGGATCGCTCAAGTGAGTCTGTGGCTCTTCTTCTGGCTGATTTACATCTTTTATGGGAAATGCACTTGTAACACTCACAACATTCAGCAAATATTTACCCTCCTAAAATGGTCAATCCTGAGTGATACAAAATGCCTTTTTTTTTTTTTTTGGAGACCATTTTTCCCACCCAGTGTTTCACCTGAATTGCAAATGCTGTTTTGTAAATGTCCTGGAATTCCAGATTGTGATGCTTATTGTAAATGGTTGGGTTTATTTTAGCTAGATTTCCCAGACACAGATGAAGCTGAGACTAAGTGGGCAATACACAATGTAAAGCTGTCAGTTTAGCTGTAGTCTTTTACTTGGGAAGTGGCTTTACATAATATATTCCACTCAATTTTTGATGAGTTGTGTGGTGCTTATGTTCTCAGGTTCCTGGGTCACCTGTATGCTGCTGAAGCCCTGATCTCTTTGGACAGAATCTCTGATGCCATAGCACATCTTAACCCAGAGAACGTTACTGATGTCTCATTAGGTGTGTCCTCCAGCGAACAAGACCAAGGTATGAAAACACACTCATAACCAAAATATACAGATGTTGAAGGACGTGATGTGCGATTACTGATCAGTTTCTCTGCTGTTAATGACAGGTTCTGATAAAGGAGATCTGGAGCCTGTGGAGTCCTGTAAGTTATTATTATTATTATTATTTTAGTTTTTTTTTTTTATTATTATTGGATGGATGGATGGATGGATTCATTTATTAAATCAGTTTATTCCTCTTATATGATTGACATGTCTGAACATTTCTTAATTAAAATTCATTTTTATATTTTTTAGAGGATTTTTATCAAAAAAGTATATTTTATCATTAAAAAGATATAATTCTTTATAAGACAACCTGTGCATAATCTTTTATTGTTATTATTTCAAAAAAAAAAAAAAAAAACGGATTACTATTTCTATATATGGAAAGTCTGTGAAGCATTTTTGTAAAAATATAAATATTTGATAAAAGAAAGCAATGTGATGCAACTACCGTGCAGAAACATAAAAATACTGGTACTATTGATATTTGTTTAACATGAAGAATGTGTAAACTTTTTTTAAACAAAGAAAAATAAATTAATATTTGTACACATTATGTTATATATATATATATATATATATATATATATATATATATATATATATATATATATATATATATATATATATATATATATATATATATATATATATATAATTTTTTTTTTTTTTTTTTTTTTTTTTTTAACACGCTCTGATTAATTGTCCACAATTAGACCAGAGATAAGTTTGGTTTAAGTTTATTTGTATAGTGCTTTTCACGATGCAAATCATTGCAAAGCAGCTTTACAGGAAATGAAAGTTTCCACATTATATTTAGTAGTTAATGTTTATATGGCAGAAATGTACGGTAAAAATCAAGCAGTCAGTTAATGTCAATGTAATGTAATGTAATCAAACAGATGGTGAACACTATTAACAGCAATGATTATATGTTGCGATCAAACTCATAGCAAAATTTGGTAGTTTTGTATGTTGTCTGAGGGTTGGCATCATCTGAGGTCTTCTGGGGGGTTGGCATCATCTCTTCTCAGGTGTTCGGTCATCTCAAGTCTTTGTAAGAGCTGGTTCCAGACTGAAGTTTGCTCAGTTTCTAGTTACCACGGGAAGTCAATCCCATGGCAGAAACAGAGAAGGAAATAGAGAAAAATTAGCATAGCTGCTGTTCCAACTAAGCAAAAAATGATGTGTTCAACCCAAGCAAAAGAATGTTAGTGTGCATTTGATCAGATGTTACTGCAGTACAAGATTATGAGATGCATAATTTGAATGCTTGGCTAAAGAGATATCAATCTAGATTTAAACAGAGAGAGTGTGTCTGAACCCCGAACATTATCAGGAAGGCTATTCCAGAGTTTGGGAGCTAAATGTGAAAAATGCTCTGCCTACTTTAGTGGACGTTGTTATCTTAGGAAGTACCAAGAGTCCAGAGTTTTACGACCTTAGGGAGCGAGATGGATTGTAGTGGGGTAGAAGACTAGTTAGGAACACAGAAGCTAAACTATTAAGGGCCTTATAGGTAAGTAATAATATTTTGTAACTGAAATGGAACTTAATAGCTAGCCAGTGCAGAGACTGTAAAAAGCGGGGTAATATGATCAGATTTTCTTGACCTGGTAAGGACTCTAGCCGCTGCACTTTGGACTACCTGTAGCTTGTTTATTGAAGATGCAGGACAACCAGCTAGCAGTACATTACAATAGTCCAGTCTAGAGGTCATGAATGCATGAACTAGCTTTTCTGCATCAGAAACAGGTAACATGTTCTATAACTTGGCAATGTTTCTAAGATGCAAGAATGCTGTTTTTGTAAAATGGGAAATATGATTTTCAAAAGACAAGTTGCTGTCTAATATAACACCCACATTTTTGACTGTAGAGCAATGCAGTTTAGCAATTTATTTAATTTCTTTCTTATTCATGTATTTCTTTATTTCTTTACTTTTGGTTTGTGTTGCAGCAGGGAAGCAGACGCCTTTATGTTACCCTAGCTCAGTAAGTTCTGCCCGGTCCACAATGCTCTTCAACCTGGGCAGTGCGTATTGCTTGAGGAGTGAGTACGAGAAAGCCCGCAAGTGCCTCCATCAGGTAAACACTCCTCTCATGTTAAGCTGTCAAACTACAATGTCCGTGTATTTAAACACTTAAAAGGACAATAATTATCCTATCTGGATATTAGATACATACACTGTTTAACAGTCTTCAACCCATTTGTTTCTGATATCTGTGTACATAGGCTGCTTCAATGGTGAACACTAAGGAGATTCCTCCAGAAGCCATTTTACTGGGTGTTTACTTAGAACTGCAGAACGGTGAGTCACATACAGAGAGTGTAATTACACAGTGCCTGCTGGGAAATGCTGCTGTATTTCCAGAGGGTGGCCAGTCACCTTTTCTTACCTGAAATTATTTGTCACTTCAGACTGATTTTTTTTTTTTTTTTTTTTTGAGTAATCATTTAAAACTGTGATTGTTGCTTCTGCAGGAAACACACAGCTGGCGCTACAGATCATCAAACGGAACCAGCTCCTCCCGTCTGTCAAGCCCGCCTCCTCCCCTGACCTCCGTAAGAAACCACTTCCCTTCCAGTCGTCCCAGCCTGTACAACCCATACAGACCCCCTCCTCCTTTACACAAGTACAGCGCAAGTGATTCCACTTACACAAAGCCCCCAAAACATGCACAAACACATTTTTTTATTTTATTTATGAGGCTGCAGCAACTCAGGATGGATGGGGAGAAAAAAAAACAAAACAAGCAAGAAACGGTTGTCTGTCGCGGCCTGTTAGAAATATGTCTGTGTTTTGGGGTCTATGAAATTATAAATAAATTTTATTTACACTTATTAGTGGTGTGACATTTATGCGGTCAGTGACATACTGCCATATATGAAATTATACAGATTATGAATAAGTTATTTCTGGAAAATAAGATTGAAAATCTGCATGTAGCCCTTATATTGTGATGAGAGAGATCATGTGGTTGTCAAAAATCAATGGACCAAAGGTCACTGTAATAATCTTAAAAAAATCAACAACACTCTTACAACATCAGTTGTGGCAAAAACTCTTTAAAATGTAGCTTTTAAACATCTCAGTTGTATAACTTGATTCCTTCTCTACTGCATAAGACTCAAATAAATGTCCTGATTTGTGAAGGCTCGTCTCTGGCGTGGGTGGACAGATGTCGGTTTTCTTTTATGTGTGGTCTCACTTTTTTTTTTTTTTTTTTTTTTTCCTGAGGGTGGCCCATCACCTTTCTCATGCTGGGTCTTTCTTATGCTAAATCTCTCTGCCCCCACACCCACTCTCTTTCCACCCACATCTCTCCCCATTGTTGCACCGATCTGACGTGCTGTCAGTATTGCCTTGGAGAAAAAGAGCTCTTTTTTTTAAGCCTTTATGGGATTTTTTATTTTTTTTGTCAGCCATCTGACGCTAGTGCCAAATGCAGCTATTGTTCCCCAAGAGGCCTGTAACACACACAACACACACAAAAAAAATAATAATAACAATATTGTAAAATAATATTTGGTCTATTTTTAGAGAATCATGTGTAAACATTAACCATGCTATTACAGGTAAATCTCAGAGGTCAGCTGTTGGTTTTTTTACATACAGCCGAGCAAGTGTTTTTATTCATAGCCATGCTTTTTCATGCATTAAGGTTAAATTGGAATTTTGTAGGTGGGCAACCCCTAGGAGCGACTGCGGATGAATGATAAAGATATGAAGCGTGCATCTGAGCTGTGGGTGTGGCAACCCATGCTACCCTAAAAAACACTTTTACGAATTGGTAAAATAAAATGGGGCTGCACAGTTAATCAAAATAAAACTGAAACTGAAACATTTTAAACCTCATGTCATGGGAAAATGTAATATATGAATTTGTATAATGTGAATTAGATTTTTAGGAAAAAACTTGAGCATTAAAGGGTCAGTTCACCCAAAAATTAAAATTAGACTGTTTTACTTACCCTCAAAGCATCCTAGGTGTGTATGACTTTCTTCTTTCAGACGAATCCAGTCGGATTTATATAAAAAATTGTCCAGGCTATTCCAAGTTCTGTCATTGCAGTCAGTGGGTGTTACAGCTGAACAGTCCACAAGTCCTCAAATAAAGCGCATGCATCCATAATAAAACGTTCCTTATACAACTCCGGGGGGTAAATAAAGGCCTCCTGTAGTGAATCCATTCGTTTTTGTAAGAAAAATATCCATATTTCAAACATAATGAACACTTTTCTCTTACTTCTGTTATGTCATATGAGAATCTCGCCTTCTTTCTTTGAGTGAACATTTGGGCGGAGTTATGCAAATCTTCCCACATCGTGACACACACATGTGGGGGTGTGTTTAAACGAGGAGTTTTGGAGGGCGTGGACGAGTCTAAACTTTTATAAAGAATATCTCTTTGGGTTTGAGACTTTAGTCTTTGCAACTTTAGGGATCTTATCTATTCACGAACAGCTTGTAACACTCCAAAGAGAAAGGAAAACTTGAAATCGCATCATATGACCCCTTTAATATAACTCAGACTGGATTCCTCTAAAAGAAGAAAGTCATATATAGCTAGGATGCTTCGAGGGTAAGTAAAACAGTCTTATTTTAATTTTTGGGTGAACTATCCCTTTAAAGGGCTAGTTCACCCAAAAATTAAAATTTATTTAGAAAAACAAAAATTTAATGTTTATCTGCTTACCCCCAGGGCATCCAAGATGTAAGTGACTTTGTTTCTTCAGTAGAACACAAACGAAGATTTTTAACTCAAACCATTGCAGTCTGTCAGTCATATAATGTAAGTGGATGGGAATCATGGCTTTGAGAGTCAATTTTTGTTTGTAAACTTTTAAAATTTATATATATTTATTTTTCACCTCTGATTCACCACAATGTCTGAACTGTCCTGAGCATGTTCGGGTCTCCATTGCAGTGAATCAGAGGAGAAAAAACAAAAAAACGATATAAATACTGGTATTAATACAGTTTCTTGCACAGACCGTTCCTTCACGTCTTTACAATCAATGTGTCGTCACGAGCTGTAGGGTTTAATTTGGTTTCGTTTGTCAGTGTTTTTTTTTTTACTCTCAAAGCCGTGATTTCCATCCACTTACTTTATACGACTGAGAGACTGCAACGGTTTGAGTTAAAAATCTTTGTTTGTGTGGTACGGTAGAAACAGTCACCTACATTTTGGATGCCCTGGGGGTAAGCAGATAAACATCAAATTTTCATTTTTGGGCGAACAATCTCTTTAAGGTCCACCTAACCCCACCCCTAAACATAACCTACACAGATAGTATGAAAACATTGAAATGTGCAATCAGTTTGCCAAAAAATTTAATTGCTATGAGTGATATATCTTTCAATTTGTGATTATCAAATCAAAGGCTGCAATTTATACAATGTAGTCTGTATAAAGTCTATTGTGCCGTTTCAGAATAAAAGAGTGGTACTGTGTTTTACACGCATACAACTTACAGTACAATACTGTGTTTTCAGTGCTGCTCACGGATTTCATCTCCGCATGCGCTGAGTTTGTGCACTGGGAACATTTTTACATTATTGTTTTACATATTTGCATACTTGCCAACATTTTTGTGGATCGTTTACAGCATTGTGTAAATTTAAGAAAAATATGTTTTGTTTATATAAATATATGTATGTGTAAATATTTTAAAAGTATAAACATGTATGTTTGTGTATTTATATATATACATAATAAATATACACAGTACACACATATATAAACAAAAACGTTTATTTTGGATGCGATTAATAGCGATTTATCGTTTGACCGCATGAAAATATTTGTAATGTAATTTGTAGTGTTCGTTAGTTTTAGTGAACCCTAGTGTGATTACCCCTAAAAGTATCTATATTTATTATCAAAGTCTTTGTTCTCTGTCATTAGATGATTCAAACATTCCAGTCCAATTATCTATTTCTTATCATTATTTACATCTGTGTCTGTCCCATCTGCCAGACAACAAACATTTTCCTGCAGGCTCAAGCTGACCTTCTGGGCTGCACCCCGCCCCTCTCTGACCTTTGACCTGTTGGTATGCAGGGACGCCCATTCCTCAAACAGCATTGGTGGCCTTAAGAGGCTTTTGTTAAGTAATTTAGACAAAACAAAGAATCCTTGTGATAGAACTCTTTAAATAAGATGACAAATATTTCCCCGAGTGATTTAAGGAGCGGTGACCATAACCTTGCCTTTAAGTGCTTATCAGAGAAAAGAGAATTGTTCTGCAGGCTCTTTCATTAAGGTTAGCAAATAAAAGCAACAGATCTCAGAGATGGGCTCAAATGCCTCCCCTCCAGTCGTCAAATGAACGTATACAGCATCCTGAGGTTGCTTACATCAATCACAAGCTGGAGGGGTATTCCACTGTATTACATTGGAGTGCATGGCTCGATTGTCACTCAGAACAAATCTCATCGCATTACACACATTTCTAGAAGAAAGGTTTATTTGCAGTCACTGTAGATACAAGGAATATTTTATTACTTTTATTACGCTGGTCACTAAATATATAGAAACATTAAGTGAAATTAGTATGTCCAAATTCACAGTTTTCATTCAAAAAGTCCTCAAACAATGTGTAAATGTCTGGCAAACATTGCAACTGGCCGCATATTAAACAAATGCCAACCCGCAACCAATTGGAGATTATATAAATATAAAATATTTTGTTGGTCACATCAATCAGTAAATCTTAACCTCGACCATAACTCTGTTACCATATCATAAAAACTCATAAAAAAAAATTATTTTACCCAAAATGTGTATTCAAATGAACTTTAAAACTTTTCAGTATATAATTTATAAATCTAATGAATGTTTTTCTCATTTTGTCCCAATTCATTGTTATAGGCCTACCCCAAAATAATACATATATACACATAAATATTAGCAACTGCATCAAATTGCTAATAATATTAGATCAAAAAGTAAGATGAAATTCTGACAGTTTGTCATGTTAATCAGTGATGTCTTTAAAACAGTGTAGCAGACTACTTGCATAAAAAAATGCACATATAGATATATGGATAATCAAGAAAACATAAGCTGCTTCAGATCGGTAAGCGTTCATCTTAAAACATACTAACATAAGATATTTTTAAAGTAACTTAACAAAAAATCAGTAGGTTCAGTTGTTCTTCAATGAAGTAAAAACACTCAGCACAAATACAGGATCCAAAGAGGTATAACTTTATTTAAATCATAAACAACCAAACATTAAAAAATAAAACTGCATAGGAAATGTTTAAAGTCCACAAAGACAAAAGAACAAGACTGGAGACCACTACGTATTTCATATAGCCCCATCAGCCTTATTCAGAGAGTAATAAATGACTGTTCTGTTGCTTTGGTTGAGGGGGTGATAGATGGTGGGATAGCGTGAGTTGTGAAACAGAAAGAGATGGAAAGAATGGTGGGCCTCTTGGAGGGCCCCTAAACCAATATCATCCACCTGAAAAGACAACTGACCTGGAATCAGCATTTGCTACTTTTATTCTACGCTAATCATTTTATTTTAAAAGGCAAAACCGATTCCAGGTCAGAACTTACGAGCAGAATCTCCCCACGCCTCTTTGCTTAGCCTGTCTCACAGCCAAGCCTGATGTAAATATCAATTTTCAGTGCTGGGACAAGGAGTCTTAATATCTATTATCACTATAATTCAAATTTAGAGGCAGTCTGTTGACCTCAAATTTCTTGAAAACCTATTTTTCAAGTTTTTTTGATCATCAAAAGGCAATGAATTTTGTAACAGCCGTTGAATGCAAACACGTTTATCACAATATATCCATCCATCAATTAAAGAGATTAACGATTCCTTTAATTACATGAGGTTTAAATGAATCAAATCAAGTTAGGACTTTGTGAAGAATGCAAAGCTGAGACACGGTGTTGTAAAAGTTACAAATTGCTCACCCCCTCACTGACTGTTAACCGTCACATGGAATTCAATAACAGCATTTCTACAAACAAAACACACAAAAGCTCATGAGGTACTAACAAAGGATTCACTATCAAAGTGTAGGAAACAAATATTGAATTTTAATCAAATCTCTACAAAGCTACCTGAGTTGTTTTAATGTGTATACACATCTCTTTTTTTCTCTCCATAAGATAATACAATCATAAAAGGGTCTATGACCACACAATTCTGAACTTACATTTTCTGTTTTTCCCCAGTAAGGAAGAAGTCATAAGCTGGAATACACCAGAAATGGTGACAAAAACCCGTACAATTAGAGACCGGAGGTCCAACGAAAGAAAGAAAATAAAAAAATAATAATAATAAAAAACAACAACAAAAGAAAAAAATTTGCAATGATTTGAAATTCAAAGACAGACTGAGTTTGCTAACACTGACGTTCATGTCCACTGAGCCAGACAATGTCTAGATGACAAAGTATCAGTCCTAAAAAAAAACGAATCGATTCTCAAAGTAGAACTAACACTTTTAAAAGTGTCCAAATCACCGCTAAAGGGGTTTTATATAGTGGCTTTATCTGTACTGATCTCGCCCGATTCGTCACAGCTTTGTCAAATAAAACTCCACCAGCACACAGCTGGAACTGTGGGAGCAGGATTCATCTTTGGTCCTGTAGGCACCTGCTCAGAAACTCATGTTCCACACCGAAGCCATTGTCCAGGGACGTGTTCTACGAGCGTTTCAGCTCTATGTTAAGATATCGACAGCTTGTTGAAGTACAAGAATGATCGATGCCAAATGTATAAATCTTTGGGCAAGCATGAAAAAAAATCGATTTATAAATACATCCACACACTGAGGTTTCATTCAAACGAGGTCTTTGGCAGTTTTCCAGTTCTGATTTGATTCCTAAAGCTAAGGAGCTGTGGTAAGGCATCTGAATGGAGATCAGCGAGGTACCTTACTCTGTAAAGCTATCTAGAAATAGTACAATCATATAGTCAACCACTCACCATAAGCTAACAAACGATATTCTTTTTTTTTTTTTTTTTTTTTTGTACATTAAACATTTTTTCTTCCACCCTCCCTTTGTTTTCCAACATCCTTATTTTACACCCACCCGTCTACCAGGACCTTTAAATATACGTTTAGAGAGTGCAGAGATTCGGGGGGAAGAAAACTTTGGGGCTAAATATTAATCAAATCAAATCTGATATTAATACTGTAAGACAGGGAAGATCTGTGTTGGTGGAAGCAGCAAATCTTTCATTTCTTATTGCATAAGCTCCTTACATCCATTAAACGGGCTTCTGTTACCCATGCTGGTCCTTTTTTGTGCATTTATTATCATCTAATGTGAAGATGTCTATCAATTTTCATAAATCTAACTGCCTACTTCCCATTCTTACCAAGCGTAAAACACAACATTATCTCAATTAACATCTCTCCAACATAAATATGCCTGATGATCCACAATTTGAAGTCAATATTTTGTTTATAATGAGGTAATATTCATAAAGAAAAACCAAAAGCTCAATGCACCCGTGACTTTCTGAATCATTTTTGGCATTTTTTCCTATAGTCACCCATTGGCAAAGAAATTCATTTCCAATTTATCTAGCATCGCGAAAGGCACGGGTAACTACATTGAAAAGCACGTTAATACTCATGATAGGACACAAGATAACTGCAGCCAACAAGAAAACGGCGGGGCAAAACATCATGACCGCTTTCCAACATGTCATCCAGCTCTCCCACAATTTTCTGGTTTTAAATGTTACCATGCAAAGTAACCCCAAAGGTTAAAACTACAAACATATACAGTTGGTTCTGTAAGTGGGCCTGCCACACATATGTCCAAACAAGGTGGTATCACACGCATTCAGAAAGAAGTTTGTACAAAGCTCGCCCATTTCAAAATATCCAAATACACACACTTGATGCTTGCAAGAACAGGAACATACAAATTCCCACGGGCCACATAATACCAGAAAGGAAAAAACTAATGATTCTCATTGCCTCTTTGCAAACTTCATATTCTGAGTTATGACACAACTTCAGTGAGATACACTTTCCTGTTGGTCATAAAAGAACTTCCATAAGAAGTTCAGGCAGACTATAATGGGAGAGCATGTGCTTATGTTCTGCTGTAAACCAGTGCTTTATTATCATATATTATATTTATTCTTTTCCCAAAATGCTTTGCTTCATCTATTTTTTTTTTTTTTTTTTTTACTATTCAATTGAACACAGAAGCAAACAACACTTTAAAGTGGTTACCCACAAGTCAGGCACGAACTATCCAATTTCAAACTGGGCTCAATAGATTCTAAGTGTTTTCAAATGATGTTACACTGACAGAGTGAATAGTCTCCCTGGAGATCTTTCTTAAATGGACACAGGAAGCACTGTAGGCCATACTGTTATCAATAAAACAACAAAAAACAACTTGTGATCTAATGCAGCTGTTTGTAATGAGACTCTTATGAACCTGGTCTTAATATACATCCTATGTTGAAAGAACATATATATATATATATATATATATATATATATATATATATATATATATATATATATATATATATATATATATATATATATATATATAATCCTTACTCTGAGAGGAACTGAATTATATCCGTGTTTGCCAGTTGTGGCGATCAAGTTTACCTTGCCTAAATCATGCATTTGAAAAAGAAAAAACTAAACTATAGAAACACAAAGATAAGGGCTATGTCATTTTTACATTTAGATATACACTTTAGTGTCTACATTCTTTCAGTTTGTCCCTCCCAAAAAATACAACTTTTTTTTTTTTTTTTTTTTTTTTTTAAGAACACCCACCATTTTACTTTTTTATCATAACACATTTAAAATAATCATGGATATCTGTTCTTCTGCAAAACTCTTGATTACATAATGAGGGTCCTATTAAATTACTAAATTCAGATCATTTGTCTAGTTTAGAAGTCTTTTTCATTAGTTATTCAACATTAATTTTTGGTAACTACTTGCATAATTTTCAAATGGAAAAGACCATAAAGTGAGGTAAATGTGTAATGAGGCTCATGGACCCAGAGGTATAATATGGTAAATGAGGTAAAAGGTTTAGATGAGGTATGAGATAAAGATGAATTCTGATTTAAAATGTACACAAAATTCAAAAAAAGAAAACATAGCAGTAGATATATCAAAACGTTCTCCTAATGTTTCTGCCAAAACATGCAGCTTTGTTTTTTTCAATCATTACGAGAAACATTCAGGGACATAACTTGCGTTCTGTGCACAGTAACAATCAGGAAAAAATTGTGCGAACTGTGCAAATACCCAAACATTGCTTCATTTCATTTTCTTTCTTTTTTTTTTTTTTTTACATTCTACGAAAAAAAAAACACTGAGGTAGACGCTTCTTTATAAAACTTCATGGACTAAGTCTCTGCACAAATGTGAATACATTCATACATAAGCTAGATGAGGTAGGTGTAATGCAGAGAGAAAATATTTCAAGAATGCAAGAAATTCCCTGAGAAAAAAAAAGAAATGAAAGAAAAAAAAAGATTTGAAGACACATACAAAGAGCAAAACACTCTTAGCCTTTAGCAGTCAAAACTGTGTGCTGTAACGGCAAGCATTTGGTGTTACACAATCACTGAGAATCATACAAAACTATAAAGTCCCTACAACTGTTGTCACCTTGCTAAATAAAACTGCATTTGCTCCTGATAGATGTGCAAAATCTCCTTTTCCATTTGTCCACAGCTACAGTTTTGTATTTCAAGCCTTAAAAGGTCAGAACATGAGGATTCGGTTGTTTCCAAAGTCCACAGCTACAATCATTCCATCTGGGGTAACCGCTATACCCGAGGGGCGATCCATTTGCCCGAAGCCGTTACCGTGTGTCCCAAACTTGCATAAAAAGTTGCCGTTGGGTTCGAACACCTGAATGCGATGGTTGCGGGAATCGGCCACGATAATACGATCCTCCTGGTCCACTGCTACACCTTGAGGCCGCAAGAACTGGCCACTTCCGGTTCCCTCAGACCCAAGGAAGCGTGCTGACTGGCAGTCGGGCCTGATGACAAGCAGCCGATGATTGTTGAAGTCAGTCACAACAAGGTGGCCTTCCTGATTGAAGGCCACGCCGCGAGGAGAGTCAAAATGTTTCCAGAGGGCACCTTCGAATCCATATTTGTTAAGGAAAGTCCCGTCAGGTCCAAAGAGTTGCACGCGGTGGTTGCGTGTATCTGAAACCAGGATCTTCCCTTCAGAGTTGACGGCCACATCCCATGGGTAGTTAAACTGCCCATTTTTGGTTCCCTTCTCACCAAATTTGAGAAGAAACTGGCCATCAAAGGTAAAGATCTGGATGCGGTGATTGTCCTTATCTGCCACAATGATTCTCCTTTGGCTGTCACAGGCGACTCCAGCAGGGCGGTCAAACTGGCCCGGTCGTGAGCCCAAGGTGCCAAACTTGTGGTGGAACGTGCCACAAGGCTTGAAGATCTGCACACGGTTGTTGCTTCGGTCAGCGACCACCACGTAGCCCTCCTTATCCACGCAGATGCCCCAAGGCCGACACAGCTGCCCATCCCCATCGCCCTCTCCTCCGAAAGATGCAATGGGCAGGCCTACACCGCCGTAACTGCGACCGGATTTGACCATCACTTTGAAAGGACTTCCCTCAATGTGCTGATTGCATATAAGCACAGAGAGCAAATGCTCACCCTCGCACTTGGGCAGATAGCTGACTGTGTACGTTCCATCTTGGTGGTCGGAAACATCTGCACTGGACAGATTACCATCAGGACTCATAAGCACAACCGAGATGCTGTCAGCACCAGACAACCGAGGCTCACCGTCATGATCATACCCTATGACAGTAAAGGAAGCTAGCTTTCCTTGCAGTGCTCTCTTGAGGCCTTCACCGTGAGCTTTGGAAGCTGTGGCGAAGGCTCCGCTGCTGATGAGGCCCATGGACTTAATGGCAATCAGAAGAGCCTGGTCTGGTGGTGTAAACATAATGCGATCGTCTTCTTGGGGCTGCAGGATGCAGCGGATGGATTTAAGCTCCTGTAGCTGATTTAACATGTGCTCTCGTGCTAGCAGGACATCTATGCTACGGCCCTCTTCTAAAACCTGTGTCACTGTGGCGATAGTACTATCCAGCTTGGTGAGACTCTTGTGTAGCTTCTCAACCTGCAGGTAAAGTGATTTTGCCTTCACCTGGCGAATTTTCTCCACCTGTGCAGGAAACAAAAATGGTTCCTGATGTTACAAATACAGTGATGTACAGTTTTGGCAAAAGTTTTGGCAGTGACATAAATTTTGTTTTGCAAAGTTTGCAGCTTAAGCTGTTGTGGTGTTCATTCACATTGTTTCTAGATTATTGCAGAGTGATCAGATGCATTTTGAATAATTGCTAAAACCTTCATTGGCCCAAAAAAAAAAAATGAACTTTTCACAAAAAAAACTAAATCCACTGTTTTTTGATTGACAAAATGACCAGCTAACATTAATTGAATAATCATATCAGCAGCACATGCGAAATGAGTACGAGTCCGGTGAAATCACTATCATGCTAATTAGATTATAAGAGCAGACTGATTGCTATAAAAGGAGGGAAGAAGTGCTTCCAATCATTGTGTTCTTGTTAGCAATGGTTACCTCCAAAGAAACACATGGAGCCATCATCGCTTTGCATCAAAATGGGCTCACATGCAAGGAAATTGCTACAAAAAAATATTGCACCTGAAAGAACCATTTACCGGATCATCAACTTCAAGGAGAGAGGTTTGACTGCAGTGATGAAGTCTTCAGGACGTCCTAGAGTGTCCAACAAGCGCCAGAACTATCTCCTCCTGAGGAGTCAGCTACAGAATCGTGTCACTAGCAGTGCAGAGCTTGCTCGGAAATGGCAGCAGGTTGGTGTAAGAGCATCAGCACGCACAGTGAGGCCAAGACTTTTGGACAATGGCCTGGTGTTAAGAAGGGCAGCAAAGAAGCCACTTCTCTCCAAGAAAAACGTCAAGGACAGACTGAAATTCTACAGGAAGTACAAGGATTGGACAGCAGAAGACTGCAGCAGAAGTTATTTTCTCTGATGAAGCTCCCTTCCGACTGTTTGGGACATCTGGAAAATCGATTGTTCGGAGAAGAAAAGGTGAACGCTTTAATGAGTCCTGTGTTGTGCCAACAGTGAAGCATCCTGAGAACATGTGTGGGGTTGCTTTTCAACCAAGGGAATGACCTCTCTCATAATTCTGCCCAAAAATACTTCGATGAATAAAGAATGGTATCAAAATGTCCTGAAAGAGCGACTTCTCCCAACGATCCATGAGCAATTTGGCGATGATCCGTGAATTTTCCAGCATGATGGAGCACCACGTCACAAAGCAAGAGTGATAAAGGAGTGGCTGGAAGATCATTGCATAGAAATTTTGGATCCATGACCAGGCAACTCCCCGGATCTCAATCCCACAGAGAACCTGTGGTCAGTCCTCAAAAGGCGAGTGAACAAGCAGAAGACAATAAATTGTGATCAACTCCGAGAACTAAAAGACAAGAATGGATCGCCATCAGTCAGGATTTGGCCCAGAAGCTAATATCCCATACACCAGAGCGAATTGCAGAGGTTATGAAGAACAAGGGTCAACACTGTAAATATTGACTCATCATATTTTGTGCCAATATAAGTCTTTAAATCTTATGATATGCTTATTGTTGTTTTTCAGTATACCATAAAAACGTGGAATAATAATCTACAAATTCTGAAGCAGCAAACTTTGCAAAACACAAAATTTATGTCACTGCCAAAACTTCTGGCCATGCTTGTACAGTAATGAAGAGCAAATACATTGTTACTGTACTTAAGTACAGTTTTTGGGTATCTGTACTCTACTATACTATACTTTTACTTAGACCCTTTTGTTACATTTGCGACTGCAAAGTGCAAAAAAACAAAGCAATCTTTGCTGATCGGTCATAGCGATATCCAATTCGTGAATGAATCTTTTGATTCAATTCGGTTCTTCTGAGTTTGTCAAACTGGTTCGTGAAGAGGTGTAAATTATTCATTTTACAAATCACGAAACTAAAAAAACTCTGCATCAGCATAACGAGCAATGCATAATGGATCTCCACTGTGGATCTAAATTGAAGACTTTATTAGTGTAAGTTATAATGTGTGTTTTATCAATGTAAATGTGTTTTAGGCTTACTTAAACATTTTGATCTTATGATTACGTGTGATAAGATGGTAGTGCCGTGGTAGTAATAAAAAAAAAAACAAAAAATACCCTTTCATCTTTTTTGTCAATGTAAACATGCGTTAGATAGACATTAGAGATGCACTGGTCAACCAGCCTAAATCAACCTAAATATGAACCGGCTGATTCGGCCAAACTCTAGACTTGCAAACAAACTGCATTGCATTTTCCAAAATTTAATTTGTGTGGAAATAGTTCAAAGTCTGTACACAGGACGTTAACAGAGGCCAGGGATGCTGAAGATGGACGAATGAGAGAAAATACATCAGCAGGAAGAGCAAGCTTACTGTTCACGATGCGTGAAATATTGGAAGAAAATCTAAATATTGAATTCGGGATAGTGCTTATATGAATGCATCTTTTTGAGGGGATAATGCATATATAAAGCACAAAGCAGTGCAGCGCTGCTTTGTTTACAGCGGTAAACAAGGAAACACTATATCGCTGCTGTTCCACCTGCTGTCAGAGTCAATTTGTGTCTCATTCAGCCTTTCTGCTGTTTTTGTTTCATGCAAAGATGTTTTATGTAGCATAATTCCACAAGTTCCAAGTCATACCATTCTGTTTTTGATTCAGATTTTAAAATTATAGTCTAATTTAAATCAGAAAGTGCTCATGCCACATGTAGCATCTTTGTTTAAATCATGATTAAAATGCAGTGGTCACCTCTAATTTCCAATTGTTACAGATAGTTCTGCCTGTGATACAGAAAAAAACCATCTTGTCGGTTTACTCATATTGTAATTCTTTCTTAATTCTCTTGCTTAAAACGAAGTAATTAAAAAAAATGGCAATCATAACAAATGGCTCACTTGCTTGTAAAAAAAAAACAACAAAAAAAAAAAACCTTGCAGTCGGAAATCACCCACGAAAAAAATCAATTTCAGTGCATCTCTACTGAACATCTTTGACCATCTTGCATCACTTTTTTTCTACTGTCCTGCAAAAAATTCCTTTTTTTTGAACTCATATATTCTCTACATAAAACTATATATTATATAATAGATTTCTTGACTCTCAGTTAGGTTGCCACTGATACAATCAGCTGTGCCATTATTTATAAATTTTACTTAAGTAGTTTTATTATCAGTTACTTTAATACTTTTGCTTAAGTGTTTTTCTTATGAGCAACTCTAACTTTTACTTGAGTCAATTTCCATAAAGGTAGCTGGACTTTCACTGAGGTATGATGACTGGATACTTTATAAAACACTGCTAAAATATGCACAGACTTTCAAAAGGTAGTTGCTACTCCATGAATTAATGTTTGTTCATTCATTCACCTTCCAGAGCAGCTCACACTCGCGTTCCTCCAGAGCTTTCTTGTGACGAAGAGTGATGGTTTTCACTTCGGACTGCACAACCTTAGCCTTCAGTTCCACTTGTTCAGCAATGGCCTGGGCTTTCTCGATGCTCAGCTGAAACAAAATTTAATGAAAGGGCTTAGATTTAGGGCTTACATTTGTGAGGACCATTTGAACTCATTTAAAAGTTTGGGGGGGTACTAGATATATTATGACTGCACAAAAGATAGCTGAAAGTGCAATATCGTTGCTTATTTGAGCAGCTACAGTGCCACAGACTGTGACTGAACTTTACTGCAAAAACATAAAAATCTGCAACAATAGCAAGAGAACCATTTGTGGATTCAATAAATATCTTCAGGTAATTAGCTATGAACTTGTGAATGTCTACCTTCACCAGTTTCGATCAAAGCACACAGAGACTAAAAAGCTATGAGGAACTATATAATAAGGAAGTATATAATCATTTCTTGCACTATTAATTTATCCCGCAAAAAAAAAAAATTCTGCAAGAAAATCTAAATAATAATAAATAAACAGAACCTCTCCTCCACCAATCAAAATCGCTAATATATCTTAATAAAAAAATCAAAAAAAAAATCATGACTTCCTCCTTTATTATATACAAAAAAAGGGATATAAAAGGTCTACCTTGGGGACAATGACCTTTAACATTGGCTTAAACAGCGATTTGTACACAGCCCTACCTATGCATGTCAGCTGACATCAGAACTTCCCACCAATGTAACACATCAGAACCATAATATTCATCTAAATGAAATGTGCTTTCAGGGATTCCACTTTAATCTATTTAAGTGATCCCGGAATCTCAAAACTCAGCTGTGCCCTCTCAAAGGGGAAGTATCTTTTTTCTAGCTCTACGCTTGTGTCACATTTCAAAGATTATGGATGATAAATTACACAATGAGAGGAAATAAAGGACTTCTTGGTCTCATGACCTGGGTCAAGGGGCTTATCCATTAAGATAAAAAAGTCATTTAGTATAGAGCAGATAACTTAACCTGAGCCAGATTTAAGGTTCAAAGGGTCTGGGGCTCTACAACCTATAGTATAAACATAATCTTTAGCATAAATATAAACTTCAAAACAAATGCATTTACAACAATACAAAATCGATCAACAATCCAATTTTCCAGGAATTTCATTCACAAATGTAACTTTGACCTGAGCAACTATTAATAAATCATCAATTAATTTGAGTTTGAAATCTATTTGCGGCAAAATATTTAAGTAAATGCTGCTGCATTATATTACATTACATTGTCTGATCTAAATATTTATAAACTATATAGAGTCCATTAAATGGTTACTTTTGTTAGCATGTACTTGTGGTGGAGCCAATTATTTTCCAAAATTGCACCATTTATTTCCCACTGGTTAAAAATCAATTGTATAAATGTAGTTCTTGATAAAGAATGAAATTCCAAAAAAAGATAATAATAATAATAATAATAATAATAATAATAATAATAATAATAATAATAAGACTATTTATATATATATTTGCTTAAGACTTTGCACTGTTAAGGTTCTATCATCCTTTCATATTTACAAATTTCCTCTGCCAAAAATATTATCCCCATTCTAAGATTGAGCTGTCAATCACAAAAGTGCAAACCAATCAAGTCAGAAACAGGAACGGGGTGAATGGAATAAGCAGCTGCAAAATTACAGGCTAAAATCCAACAAATAGGATTATGCAGCGCTAAGGAAGACTGAGCTGTCAGGGGCTGGTTATGGAGTGGCCCCTTCATGGGCAGCGTGCTTCCAGAATAGAGATTATGGCCCCAAGCTGAAGCCATTGTTAAAACCCTGCATGCGCTTTCAAACCTCTAAACGTTTAGAGGCTTCCCATTTACACCATCCAGTAACAGGATTAGAGACACACTAGAACAAGCAGCCAATCAAGCGCAAAACACAGGTCAGGCTCTTTCAGATGATGCTATGTAGCTGAGCCTGATGAAGCTTTAGGACTGGACAGGTTTAGATAACTGCCTTGTAAACGCATGGACTATATTAAGAATAGAATACTAGCTCAATACTTAAATATACTACTAATGTATACTGTAACGGAAAAACAGTACTATGCTTTACCGAGGGCACAAGTCATAATTAAAGGCATAGTTCACCTAAAAATAAAATCTATCATCATTTATTCAATATCCCCCATTTTGATTCATTTGAGTAAAAATGTGTTTTCTTTACCAAGAAAGTGGCAAGATGTAAACCACTATTTTCTGTTTCAAACTTTCACATAGAATCTTTAGGTTATAACAACATAAAAAAATTAAATCCAGGTTTTGATTTTCAAAGATTTATTATTCTTTTCCCCAAAATGCAATAAATCCATGGTACTTTTTTTTTTTTCTCAAAATGCAATAAATCCATTGAATCAATATGAAAGTTAATTTTCATATTGAAACTGATGAAAATACACAACATAGTAAGTTGATCCACATATGACAGCCTCTGAACTTGGTCAATACTAATCTTATATACAGGCACTGGACTAAAAATACATTCATCAGTCATCGCTTCCAACATGAATTCAGTGGGTCATCTTGTTAATGCTGTAAATTACAGCAATAAAATCAAATTTCATCAAGAACAAGAACATGAACAATATCACATTAGACCACAAAAATACCAAAATGTTATTTCCCTTACATTCAACTTCCAAAAGTGCATTCATCTTTGCCATGTTACATTCATTTAGTTGATTAGTGCTATGTGCTGTATTAACAAAAACATAAATGGCATTAATAAAAACACACTGACAAGCTACGCAATATCGCGTTCATAATCAAATGTGATTTATCTAATGAACACGATATAGCATAGCTTGTCACTGATCTACAGCTCTGTGTATTAAATGCATCTGAATAATTTCCATCTGCAAGCACATGATGGAGATTTACCGGTACTAATAATCACAGAACCGACGAGATGCGCATGACAATCACATGCGATTTATTGTGCAGCCCTTGTTTGTTGATCACAAAGTACAAAGTATACGAGGAAAACTAGGATACCGGGTGTACTCAAAGCGCCGCCATTACGGTCTAGAGTGTGTGGAATGGTGCGCTGTGATTGGTTGAGAGGATATCGCATTCTGCAAAAAAAGGTAGACTGGCGTTTGTCGCGGTTTGGAAAAAAAGGGAGAAAACATAACCTAATAACTCTGCGAATATCGCATTTGCGTAAAATTAAAAATTGACTTTTCAATACCAACCAGATACAATACTGATTTTTGCGGAAACTCAATTTAAAAAAAAAAAAAAAAAAAAGGCATTTATCGCGTTTTGGAAGCAAACTCTTCTCATATATATATATATATATATATATATATATATAAATAAATGGTAGTCAAGGGTCACCAAAATGATTTGGCTTCAAACATTCTTCAAAATATCTTTTGTGCTCCACAGGGAAAAAAGTTATACATGTTTGAAATGATGTGGGGATGAGTAAATGAGAATTTTCTTTTTCGGGAGAACTGTCCTTTTAAGTTGCACTTGATCGGCAACCAGTTATCACTGGAATCAAAAACTGTTATTTTCCATTTTAAGCTACATTTTGTGTCAAAATGCCTTCACTTTGTTCACTCTGAGAAAATGAGTCAATGTGATGTATTAAGAAGCTGTGATTTTTGATTCCAGCCATGTGTTACACTAAAAATTGAAAGTCGAGCACATTGCATAGTGGAATACAGGATTCTGTGTACTGTGCTTTGTTGTGCATACTGTAGAAAAAGAAGAAGCAGTACGTTTGCATGATAGTATTCCAAGCACAGCCACTAAATATGGAGTGGTGTGAGATGATCAAAGGGCACGGGGAATGTTTTCCAACTGCCAATTTATACCTTGAACTCAAAAAAGGTAATATGTTGTATAAACTGGTACAAAATGTAATAAGAGAAATGAAAATCAAATGTGGCAAGACAGTTGGGGGCGTATTTAAATGTAACCAGCACATGTGAAAAGCTGAGGGGTATAAACTGTCATTGGGATTCACACTCTTTAGTGCCTTCCTTTAACTGAAACCTCTTCTGCCTTTCACTTTCAAATTCACTTTTGGGTTTCCTTGACAACGGACTCCATGTCACTAGAGAAGGATGGATTTGAACAGCCCTAATGGGTGCTGTTCTCTCCCCCCACCCCTCACCCATTGTGCCTCTTTGAAGAGTGACAGAGAAATATAAACATTTCCTCTGTGTGCGACTAATGATCCGCCCTGCTAGGGCCATCAGGATGCTGAATAGAGGCTGTAACCGAGCACTGGGCCAGTGCCCCTCCCTCTCGTCTATTCTCTTCATTCAGGCTGAGTGGGGGTGACACACAAAGTGATGCTAATGGGAAGTCAGTTTGATTCAACGGCCCTTTTTAAAAATCTCTTTACTTCCTTGAAGCAAAGACAAGGATCCTCAACACTATCCTATTTAGTTGCAAGTATGTTGTATGTGTGTCCGAAATCACACAGTAACAAAATAGTGACCACTGTCATTGAAATTAAATGTGGAAATAATTTGGACTAAAAAAAGGTTCAAGATTAACAACGTAAATCAATTTACAATGGATATCTAAAAGGCAACTTTACTGGAATTTCTAAAAGCAGAAATAATAACTATTACTATTAATTCACTTAAAGAGTTCCATTTAAAAATATGTTTATTGGTCAGTATATTTACCCAGTTTTTATTTAGGTATGGAACTACTGAATTACATTTCATGTTTATTTGGCTATAATTTTTTTTTTTTAAATACTTGATTATTTTTTACATTTATTTTGATGCTGTACACTTGCTCCTTTTGGTTTTGTAAATGCATTGCTGTAAAGGGCGGAAAAAACCTGAGCATGCCACAGATGCTGTCAAAAGAGCTTAAGTTGTATTGATCCGGAATATTCCTTTAAGAACCTATAGTAGATAAAGAGCTACTGTCATTTCTCTTAAGAATAATAATGGCATACAATACAGTTCATCCGTCTGAGTTAGTGATTATTTAATGTTATATATGTTATGTTTAACACAAACATTTATTTCTGTGATGGCAAACTGAATTTTCAACAGCAACCACTCACATGATGCTTCAGAATTCATTCTAATATGCTAACTTGGTGCTTAAGAGATATTACGTACCATCAATTATGTTGAATTGTTAATTATTACTTATATAATTATTACCAACTATCAAGTGTTGAAAACAGTTGGTCTTTTGTGAAAACAATGTTCAAAAGAACAGCATTTATTTGACCGTAGGAGTGACAATCTAAGAGTCTTTGTCACTTTTAATCAATTTAATGCCTCGTTGCTTGACTAAAGCTTCATATTTGAAAAAAAAAAAAAAAAAGACCCCAAATTTATAAATGTATTGTACCAAAAACACCAGCTCAACATGACACCGAAGCATTGACAATGACAGTGGACCGTAAAGAAGACGGCACAGTAAATGACAACCAATTAATTCTATAGTAATCTTTTTATTGCCCTTATTTATTAATTTTGGTATTCAGAGTAAGAAAAATAAAGCAAGTGCAAGTCTTGTTGCATCTGGTATAACACACTGAGGTCCAAGTAAAACAGCAGGAAGGATAAATAAAGAAATATCTGTTGAAATAGCCAGCAGGTGTTTGTGCTGGTGTATGAGAGACTGTAGTTGTTCACTAACCTGTACAGCCTGTCTGCCCTGCTGTGCGTCTGCGAGAAGCTGGATGGTCAGCGCTCTGGAGTCCTGCAGTGCTTCCTGCAGGTAGGTGAAACTGTGACCCGCATGTCTGCCTAAGCTGCACTCTCTACAGATTGGCACACCGCAGCTATCACAGAAAAACCGCAGCACCTGTGAAGGAAATCAAGAGAAATGATATGAAATTAACTGATTTGCAGTCCAATTGATTGAGAGATCGATTGTGAAGTACACTGCATGTGAATTTTGTAACCCTCAGAGAACCAAGCATTGATAATACTGACAATCATTATCAGTGATGATAATCAGCCTTGAAAGTGTCTTTAGGAAGACTCTGACTGGATATAAACATTCAGATGTTTGGGCATCTTGTTAATGAACTTCGAATTTGAGAAAAATGTGCTTGGAAGAGTGTGTGTGTGTGTGAGCATATGCCGAAATTCTATAGTATTAGTATACACTGTATACTACTTGTATATACAGTGTTGATATTCAACAGATAAGTTTAATTCTGCCACAAACTTAACACCTACATTTAAAAAGAATAGGAATCTATGCCATGACACAAAGAATCTGGACTCTTTCAAATGACTTGGCAAGAAGTAAAAGATCTCCCCCAAAATGGAAATTCAGCCCTGTTTTGGGCTTCCTGTGTTCCGACAGCCTGTTGATGGATTGCCTGAAGTCTATTGTTGTGTCACTCATCTGACCCATTTAAGGGTAACGTCATTGTTGTTTTAGATATATTTCTATATATTGCCTAAACAGCACTTTCAAAGGACAAGCCTTCTTACGCTCCATTAATGTTCCAAAATTAAGCCTTTAAGAAAACAAAAATACAATTATTAAATTATTATTTGTGCATTAATAAATAGAAAGGTTTTTTTTTTTTTCTTACTTCAAAAGCTAACAGATCCCTTCCCTGAGAATAATAAGCAGAAACAGTGTAATTGGCCTGAACTCTGTATCACCCAAACAAATTCTCCGTCTTCCTCCGAGTGAAGCTCAGTGTCAGGTACAGTATTCCTTTTCAAAACCTGCTAGACTGCCTTCCTGCAACCTAATGACTTTACCAAAGACCAGATCAAACGCTAATTATATCTTCACTCGGCTATATGGCGGCAGCAGCTGTGTGTAAATCTAGAGTCATGATTCCACTCGAGTTACCTGCTCGTAAAAGCGGGTCCCCTCTCTGTGGACCAGATGCTACAACTGCACTAGAGGTCACATGGAAGCACTTTTTGGGAAGCAGTTTTTCAGAGTGACTGGAATTAGCAGGAAGCAACAGAGGTGGCGGAAGGAAACTTACCACCCAAGACTCCCGTGTTCCATCTGAAACATTAATGTAGCAATGGCCCTGTTCAATTACATCAAATTTTACATGCACAATGTGTAGCACAACTATATTTGCAGGGGCTCGTGGATCCAGTGACTTTGCATAACTGTTTTTCATGCCTAGGAACTGTGTGGACATTTTTAGCAGAAGTGCCGTCTCCTGGTAAAGTACTAAATTATTCCCATGACGTAACTATTAAGCCCAAAGTATACCTCAGTTTTAACATGAATGTGTGGTTTATGCATACAGCAGAATGCATAGCTTTTTTTTAACGTATAGTCAACATATGCACACTAGGAAGTTTAATCTTTGTCCAGTGTCTGCACTATTTGCACTCTACAGTTGTGTTGTTGCAGTTCCCTGTTGTTGTTCCGCCTTCTTAGTTTCTTTCAACTGTGAAACACTGTGCCGGGCCAGTCTTATGGACCAACAAATTAGTTTTAAAAAATAAATAAGGGGTGTGAGCAAGACAAAGAAAGTGCAGTGTGATTAGAAAAACTTGGCTGCACCCAGTATATTCTGACCGTAACTTGCCTTATTTACTTACTTATTTGTTTATTCATTTTACAGGGAGTTTTTAGCCCCAGTGATGTGGAAAACAGCATGAGGGAATGGGATTTTCTTTGGCTGTGTGGATGATGCATTTTTTCCTCTAGTGTGCTATACATATACATAACTTGACTTTCCTGTTGGCCTCTTCTCCTGTACGCTAAAGCCATCACTGTAAGGACTGACTGGTATATAAATCTTTGACAAAGTACACATGCTTCTTTTCCTGCCTGTGCATAGGCCATTGTCCATTACCTCGTACACTATCTTCTACACTGGACCCAACTTCTTCACTCTTCCCCACCCCTCCACCTTTTCTCTCTCAGATGAGGGCCTCTTGTTGTCCCTGTGGCATCCACCAGTTTTTCCTTAAAAACAGGTGTGGAAAGATCAAATTTCTCCTTTTGGAGTTAAAGAAAATCTAGTTAATTTTTCAGAAACAATTAGAAGTGTTCTGCTGAATGAAGCTTCAGTTTACATACATAACATATATAATTATGACATTCCAATCCAAAGATATGGCTCTGGTCCCTTCAATTTATTTTGTAGGGCTGGTCCGAATTCCATTTTTTGAGCTTTGAAGCTTCGGTAGTAATCAACACCAAATATTCGAAGCTTTGGAGGGAGGGGGCTGAACATATTCTTCTCTCTAACACAGTGTTTACACCAGATGCGAGCGGCGCGGCATACAATAGAACCTAAAATCCATTCAACACATAACGACACAAACACCAAATAAATATCAACAACAGTAAACTGCTGCTGTGTTCTATTTATGACATACTGACACAAATTTCAAATGATTTTCAACGGTCGCTTTGTCGCGTCCAGTGCAGACAGACTTTTAGCTGTTGCAGCGCAACACAACACAACACAACACAACACAACACAATAACTGTCATGTCCGGTGTAGACACGATGTAATATAGGCAGGGACATCTGCATGTCTGTCTGTCTGTTTGCATTTTTATTATGTCAAGAACCATTCATCCAATCGACTTCACGCGTGACGGGTCTGTTGCTGCGGACCCAAGAAAGTGCAGTGTGGCATTTAGGTGCAATATGGAAATGCGACACGTTCAGAATTAATGAACTTTTAATAAACTACAGAACAGCGCGAGCCGGAAGGGGCGCGCCTCACGTGGGCAGGGCTTATATGCTCCAAGAACGGACACTGCACTAGTGATGCAAAACACACAGGTCCGTTAAGAGCAATACTTTTAATATAGACAAATCATCATAAGACCAGACAACTCTATTTTTTTTTTTTTTTTATGACCGCCGTATTCACAAGTATTTTCCAAGCAAATTAAGTGCACGGTTTTATCATGTGTAAAATTGCAGATTAACATGGCAGATAAAAGCAGCACTTTTTTTTTGTACCCACCAACAATATACTATAGGCTTACTACTTACAGAACTTACAGTGATTTTTCAAACTTGATGTGCTGTTGTGGTAGGCCAGTTTCAAATCGCATATTTGGCACACTTGCCTTTGTCTTGTCCTCACTCAATTTAAATTGCTTCCACACAGCTGAGGTCTTGGCATTTTTGTCTTCTCTTCCAGATGAACTGAATCATGATGTTCACTCATGGGCAATTCATATTCAAGGGCGAATTGAGAACCGTTTCGCGTGTTTAGCATGTTTAGTTATTTCAAAATTGAAAATCAAATGCCAACCCACCGAACAAATATTCAAATAATCGAATATTCTGGTCCAGCCCTAGAAATTTGTCTCTCATTTTATTGCATACAAGAAGAAAAAAAATAAAACAATTTGCAAGTCTCTTATGTGATGCAACAGCAATGATTCAAGTCTTTAGGACAAATGTTGCAAGACGAAGAATGTGCTGAAGCCTAACACTTTTTATTATGGGTTTTTCAAATCCGTAACCATAAGTATGAGCTATAGTTACAGTGATGCATTCCTTAGAAAGTACAAATACAATCAATGTTGGAAATACATAGATCCCAATGGTGAAAGTAAATGTATCTGAACAGATTCTTAATGTCTCAACCACATTTTTAGGTGAGCATGTGTGTTCACTTTATGGAATTAAAGAGAAGTTTTATCTAAAACATGTTTTCCTAAGTGATGCCACGTTACTGCAGTATAATAAAACACTTGATTTATTGCAGTGTATATCAATACTTCATGTATCACAAAAAAAAAAGACTACGAATCAGATCATGGCCCAAGTATCATAATAATGGATTGTTAATATCCAAGCGATTTACACCCTTATGACAGAGTATTCCTTGGTTGCAAACAGGTTTGAAAGCAATTCAATCCATCTTTCCGTAGTTCTACACCATTATAAAGTCAAGCTGAAGTAGAGGGATGTGTTTTACATTTTTAAAAGTTTTAAAATTTAGCATTTTCAATTCAAAACCACAGTGATTGCTAACTAACACTACATAACTTTGGTTATGAAGACCAGCTTCCCTCAAATGCTGGGCATACACTGCTCACAATTTTGCTGTCTTAGGACTTCGCAATATATATTTTTTACCAATCATTGATGCTTTATGAACCTCCCAAACTCTCTTTTAAATCATAAGTAATATTATTTACACGTATCATTTACACAATTTTAATATAAATAAGTTTGACCAATATATATGCTAGCCCCTAGTAGCCCCTATTCACAAATCACATGGGATACTCACTGTTAGGTAACCCTGTAACACACACACACACACACAAACTGTTTTGAGAACAGACATGCTAAATTCTCAGTTATTCAGCAAGTCATTGAACATGTCTTTGTTTTCTTTCTTTTTCTGAAGCTATGGCAGCAATATTGAAAATGTCCATCTCTTTTTAGTTTGCCAAGTCTTTCTTAAAACGTACAATATGCCATTTTATCCATTTACATATGCTGCAAAATCAACTAACAATTTAAGCACTCTGAATTAACCGTCAGGCAAACTTAAACTGCACTCTACTTCCTAATCTTTTTTCTGGGAAGTCACACATCCCCTTTGAGATTTCTGCTCTTCCTAAAACACACATGGACAAAATTTTCTCTCTGCACACAGAACCACATGGCCCTACACCCTCCCACCCGCTGTGAGAGGTGTCTGCCCATTTAAATGTCCCTATTGGCTGCTCGTGAATGACAAAAACAAAATCAGCTGGGCCCCGGTACACTGGATTCTAGAGTACACACGTGTGTATGTGCGAGTGTTTTAGTGAAGCGTGAATGAGTTTGTACAGACATGCCATGCAGGTGGTTGAGGTTTGGTCTGGCTTCTTTGAACAAAGATATGTATTTCCTTTGCACCTTTAAGTGCCAGTCTAAGAGAGGCTGGTACAACACTATATGACATTAGCATTGACTGGGTCAACAGTAATATTAGCTAAATAATAAATGGAAACACCAGACAAGGAATAGATGTCAAGCTAAAATCTCAGTGAGTATATATATCAGTGAGTATATCATCCTTGCGTGATAGGCTTCAGTCCTTTGTTGTTGTTGGCCTTTTGTTTAGTTTTAAGCTTTAACTGCAAATATCTGATCTAAACAGTGGGTCTTCATCACTAAGTGTGCACAAATTGGTGCGGGAAATCTGCGTACGAATGCTATCACAAACAAATTATGATTCACCAATAACTTTTGTACTGAAATTTATTCAAAATTCTATTGCCTTTATTATGCAAGAACCTTTTGGGGTACACAATTCTCATTGTCACACATTCTCAGATGGACCAGCTTTCAGCTGCTAAGCATTTCACACCTAAATGTTTACAGCCTAAATCTGATTAAATGAAAAATTTTTAAAACATCACAAAACAGTTCTAATCCAATTAGAAACAGTGGGTAAAGAACTAACTTCCTGTCTTATGATCAGTATACTGCCACAGGGAGAAGATCAAAACACATACACAAAGACATAAGTCTCTAGACCTATAGTCTCGCATAGCCAGACGGTAGAAGGTCTGGGAACCTTCACCACTTTGAATGGCCAAGGACCACCCAAGAGCCCATGTGACTGACAGGTAAAGCAACCAATCATGTTTCGTTTTGTGCTGCATCATGTTTAGGGGCGTGGAAATGTCCCCACAATAACAGTCCAGTCTGTAAATTTTATTTTAAAGATTCTATACCACAAACTTTACACTTTATCCTGATAAGTGCTCATGGTCACAGTTGTAAACATGACGGCTTCCTCCTGCCATGAGGAGGGTTTGGCGACATGGCATTATTGTTTCCAGGTGGAACATTAAAGAACGCAACACACATCTCCCGGAAATCCTGTATATTTCAGCCAATCCGATGAGGACTTCGAAACTCCTGAAGCGTTTCCAATTGTGTGTGCCATATGCATCAGACAGTCAGCCAACGTCTGTGACGTCTGAGGCTGAGATTACTAGACCCATCACTATCTCAAAACATGATCTGCGTACCCTTCTTTGATAAGCTGCCAGAGGTTTCTTATATAAAATTATGAAAGCACTTCCATGTGGCATTGCTGTATGTATGCTATAGAAAAGAAGAGAAGAAACTCCATCTGGATTGCCGCTAAACCCCTCAAAGCATAGACACAAATCTAGGCAGGTCTACGCTCCACATACTTGTCAGAGGGGAAGGCTGAACAGTTCTAATGATGAAGTCAGATTTGGAAAGGGCTTGAATTGCTTGCATTAGAATGCAGCACTGTCCACTACCACACAGTGATGGTATTTCCAGCATCTCCATGAATGAAGCAAATTCAGTGAGCTTACGTACAGATTAATATCAGCTCAAGCTCATAAAATCCATCTGCCACCAATGGATGGACTGTCCAGGACGACAAAAGGGCCGTTTGTTGCCTCCATGTGTGACAAATGGCACCCTACATAGCTCTTAATAAAATCTTGCTATTTGAGGTTTGAAAAAAAGCAAGTCTAGACAGAGAAGTGGGATGTCTGGTAAAATTTGCTGTGGAGTGTTTTGACTGGTGGAATTACTAAAAAGTTTCCACTGTGGGTCCTACTGAGTGCACTCCCTTTCTCCATCCTGCCTGGCTATATCTGTCTTTCTTCCTCTAACAGCATTAAAAGTTCAGACATATGTTGCGCTTTCACTGCATCCTGCTTTACAGCTCTGGGCAAAGCCTCTGGCCAGACACACTTTTAAAACGCTTTTAAGAAGGGCTTGGGGGAGGATGGAATATAGCAAGTAGGGCTGCAACTAACGATTATTTTGGTAATCAATTAGTTAGCCAATATTTTTTCTCTCTCTCCAATTACTTGGATATTTTTAAAAAAGCCCTTTTTTTTTTTTGACAAAAACACACTATTCCACATTCTGCCCAAATGTCCTTCAAACAAACGTGCCAACTTTATGCTATAAAAACATACAGTGCTTAATTTATTAGACCACCTTCCAAAATCAAGAGAAAACACAAATATTTTAGGAATCTTTTAAAAAAACTTTTTAAATCTAAAAATGTTTTTGTCTTTTTTTTGGGCAAATAACAAGAGACAAATAAATAGTATTTATTCACATTACAAAAATGGCCTCCTATGCCTTTTATAACAGCTTGCATTCTTGCTGGCATTGTTTAGGTATTTTTTGACTGTAATTGGGCATCTGAGAAGGCTACTTTTCCACCTTTCCTTCATAAACAACAGCAAAAATTATATTATAGCATTAGATATAGCCTACTGCTGTTACTAACCAATACAGAAAGCTAAAACATGATTTTGGTAATCAACAATACTGTTAGTTTAGAGCAGCAGTGGCACAAAACTTAAAACATAAATTTGTTTTAATAAATTTGTTAAGCACTGTATATTGAATATAGTTTAAATCTCTACATTAAAAATTAAAACAATAATAAAGACGAATAAAATCACAAACTCAGTGGTGACCAATATAAGAGTAATTTTCTGCTGGGACACACATTCACTTTGATCACAGTCACGTCTTAGTGTCATTTCCTTATCCTGTAAAAGGCGGTTATTAAGCATCTGATATTTATATTCAGACAATTACATGCTGTTGTTCCTTTACAGTTCCTATTCTCATAAAATGTGTGCACTGCATGTTGACTTAAACCTTAATTTAACATTCAATAACAGATATTTCAGCACAATAAATGTTTTTGCACCGAGTATTAATTGTCTCCCTCTGTCCGTGTTCCGTCTGTCTGCCGCGCAGGCGCTCATTCAGTAAAGATTTAAACTAAACACAGACTGTCGGGGCAGGCCTTTATGCAAAAATGGAAATGCTCACATGAATGTGATATTTACAGATACGAATATTACCGTAAACTGAAAGTTTTTTGCGCTGAGGACACACACGCATCTGTCAAAGCGCCTGACAGGGCAAGCCATTACACTAATGCATTAGCTTAAAGCTTAAAATAAAGAACTCTCATGTTTTGGGCAGCTTGGATCACATTCTTCTCACACAGCATCTCATTCTGTTTCCTCCACTATTTTTAGATGCATTTTGTCCATAGAAATGCGTAATTCAGTACTATAATTTGGCACGACTGGCTGAAGTTGGATGTGCACTGTGGGCAGACCCGACAAATCGATAATGAGAATCGTTGTCGATTTTCATTATCAATAATAAACTATTTTTTCGATTACTTGTTGGAGCCCTAATAGCAAGTCATGTTAAAATCATATTTAAAGCTCTTACTGTTAAAGATGCTCTTCATAAAACTCTACAGAGTAGAAATGTCTGTTTTTGAGCCCTTATGGGGAAATATTTAGAGGGAGTCTTATAGATGGCTAGACATTGTATCAGCGAGGGATCTGCAGCATAATGTGCTGACAAGTTCACATACCTCTCAGATGTCACCTCAATCAGAGGAAAACCCTCTCGGCAAACTCCTCTTAACCCCTGAAAGGCTCTCTCCTCCATATGGCTTGTGTCTTGGTTCCTGAGAGTTCCGTTTGTTTTAAGTGTGGACCACCAGATTCCATATCAAAGCACTGAGATGAACGCACGTGAAAATGGTTAAAAACAAAGAGTCCCAGGGTAATGGAGTTCCTGAGACAGGGCTGTAAAACACATGCCGAACAGCTCTTCTGGCCCGCGTTCATGAAGACCCCCTACTAAATCCAGATACAAGCCATGAAAAGTTCGCAAGACACTAAAAGATTCCTTTCAGGAGAAGAGCAGCAAGACAACTGTCAGTGATAAAACGGTTTTATCTTAACACTGAATTAGATCAGCGTAACAAGATGTGTTGCTTATGAGTAACAGTAGACTTTGGTCATATTTACAGCTGAGGGAGTCGTAATTTGTGTAAAACCTGATAATTTGGTTATTTTTCCATTCCTCGTCATAATTGTAAGAATTTAAGGAAATTTCTTTTATACTTTTGTTTCTGGGTCATATATTTAAGGCATTTGAAATGAATAAATAAAATTTGGGGTCAACTTTATTTTTCAAAAAGGCCTTATGAAGGCTGCATTTATTTTTTTCAAAAAATACAGTAAAAACAGTAATATTCTGAAATAGTATGAAATTTTTTTTTCTTCCCATTTTAATATAATTTTCAGCAGCCCACAAAATTCAGACTTTTGATTTCAATATTTTATATCATGGGTCAGCTCTCAGCATGGGCCTGAAAGAAAGGATGAACACATAATATGGAAACATAAATGATGTCCAGCCAATCAATTCCTCCATTTTTGGCTCCAGCAACTCTAAACTAAAAGAGAAAGGAATTTGCTTTCATGTCACAAAAATGATGGATAGTTCACAAGAGTGAGCAGGGTAGGGGTTGGTCTCTATGGTACTTCACTGACCCAACTAATCCCACACAGAATTCATTCTGGCCATTTGGGATGACCCTTAACCCACAGCCTTAAGCAAAAGAAGACAAGTTTTTAGATATTATGCTTTCCCATGCTTTACTACCACCCAAGATCAGGCAGTAATGTGGCACATATGGTACAAACTAAGCAATATTCTTAATATCCTATTATTTAAAAGTTAGTTTGTATGCCATGCCAAACTAAATATTTGGGACAAATATTTGCACATACTGACATCCATAGATATGTACAGGTAGATGCCACAGTTCACCACTCCAGACACATTGACGCGTCCGCCATCTTGGAATGGTCAATGTCACAATAAAAAAAATAAAAAATATATATAAAAAAATAAATACGATACCACAACATTACACATTAGTATTGGGCAATATTCTCCATATTCATATCATCAGCCTGTGAGACTGCCGATACACGATATGAGCATGCTAATTTAATTAATTATTTAGTTTCATAGCCGGAGAGTGAAACAACTGTATACAGATCAGATGGTCACTGTAGCCACCCAGATCCAGTCCAGATGTTGGATCAGCACCTCGAGATGACCTCTACACACCTGGATGTCTGCAGAGACCATGTCAACTAGACGAACCCTAGAGACAGATCCCCTGCAAAGACCTCGTCACCTTGACGACCATCGGCACAAGACCACAGGAATCAGATGAGACCTCTGCATAATCGGAGCTGTGTTGCGGCCTGGAATTAACCACACCATGCTGGTTATGTTTGGCCACAGGAGATCCATTTCTGTCACCGAATAATTTTTGGTTCCTTGCCACTGTCACCACTGGCTTGCTTAGTTGGGGACGCTTGACTGATTGCACAGACGCTATTGAAAAATAGCTGAACTGGATGATGATGACGACATCACTGAATCATAAATGAAGTGACTTTAGCTGGAAAAATGACTTTTGATTTATCGGGGATTAAAAAATAAGGAGTGGGTGGATTTTTATCATTCTAGGGTGGTTGTGTTCACACACTGCCAACACACATTTATGTCCAAACTAGTTGTCGACCGATATATCGCCAAGGCCGATATATCAGCCAATATTTGGCATTTTTCAAATATCGGCATTGGCTGATAAGTTTTTCTGCTTGGCCGATGTGTTCTGGACTTCTATTTTGACGGCGTTGAGAAAGGCAGCATCTGAGCAAACAGTGCTCACATTCTCCCTCTTGCTAATAATCAGATAGAACGGTTAAACAAAGGAATTAATGTATATATTTACATTTATGCATTTTAGCAGACACTTTTATTCAAAGCGACTTACAGTGCATTCAGGCTAACATTTGTTTACCTAACATGTGTTCCCTGGGAATCGAACCCACAACCTTTGCGCTGCTAGCGCAATGCTCTACCACTGAATCACAGGAACACAAAAGTATACAAATGTATTATAACGATTGCTTTTATATTATTAGTAATAGAAAGTCAAAACAATATAATACTTTCTCGTTTGCCGTCAGCATTAAGCAAATACGCATTTATATCATTTAAACAAATCTTTGAATGGCTAATGAAGATTTAATTTCACAAACCTTGCAAACTTAGTCGAATCCAGCTGTGAGATCTTGTGAAGTGGGCATTTTTTTTCCCAGTATGATCTCAGCATGATCAGCGTGTTCTCTGTGATGGTTGGTCCGTGTGAATTGAATGCTTTAAATTTTAAACTCATGATTTCAAATTATGCTGCACTTTATGCATTTGCCCACTGCCATATTCATATAATTTTCACCGTGTGCTGTATGTAAAATGAGTGTTACCCTGGCTTTATTTGAAAAATATGATTCCCAGTGCACACAAACTTCCCAGAATACTGAGTGCCCTGTTGGTTACAGTATTTACTTCCTTTTTAATTATATTTTTATTAAATATTTATTTGTGAAAAATACTTTGTCATCTAAAGTATGTTTATTTTACACATTTATTTTTTAATCCATTGTCAAATGATTTCATATTTCTTAAATATTAATTTCAAATTTTACAAAAATTATATTGCCTTTATATCGGCATCGGCTGTCAAAAAAAAAACAATATCAGTCGACCACTAGTCCAAACACCAAGTAAAAGTAGATTTTGCATAATAGGTGCCCTTTAAATGGTTAGTTCACCCAAAAACATAAATTAGTCTGTGTTTTACTCACCCTCAAAGCATCTTAGGTGTATGTGACTTTCTTTTTTCAGACAAATCCAATCGGAGTTATATTAAAAATTGCCCTGGCACAAAAAACAGTTTCCTCTTGGCTTATATCGAAATCTTCCAGCATTTTTCTTTACAAATCCTTGTTTTGTGCTTCTAAATCTCTGCGTTCGTCACTAATCACGCAACGTCGACGTCTCACGTCATCCTCTGGAACGGCTTCCACATATGACAGTCAGCAGAAGTAACAAAAAAGTGTTTATTACATTTGAAATATGGATATTTATCTTACAAAAATTCATGGATTCGCTACAGGTGGCCTTTATTTAACCCCCGCGCCGTCTGAAGGACATTTTATTACAGATGCACGCACTTCATTTCACGTCTTCTGAACGGTTGACAACCAACACCCGCTTACCCCCATCGAAAGGCTTAGAGGGGCCAGGACAATTTTTTATAGGGTTACACCGATGTATCGGCCACCGATAAATTTACAACCATTGGCATATTGGCTATATAAATAAAAACACAGATAAAACAAACCGATGGATTATTAATTAACTGCTTATTAAAGCACTGAGCTGTATAATGTCTGTTGCATAATCCTAGCACTGCCGTCTGCACTTGAATGCTAATCAAATAACAAAAGACAAAAGATCACACACACTATTCTTGACTAAATAACTTTTGTAACTTTCATAAGTGTAGCGGAGCTCATCTGAATGATGACCAAAACTTTACTGATGTTTTAAGTTTGAGTCCTTTTTCACTCAAAAAAAAAAAACAAACAAACAAAAAAAATTCCCCATAAGAGCTAAACAAAACACAGCTACCGAGAAGTGCATATTAAACTCTCTCTCTCTGTTGCATTATCATCAACATACAGCGAATTACACAAAACACTTATTGCAACTAACAGTAAACAAATATATACAGCTCTTATGCCTTTTCAGGGGGTGCATTTGTTTATTTCTGTACCTGAAAACTGTTAAACCTACCTAACAACCACTGTTTATTTAATATGTATCTTTGTTCTGTTGTATGTATGTAGGCCTGCTGAATGTTAAATGGATCCAATCCATGTTCATTAGAAATTATTTGATGATGCGGCAATAAAACTGCTAGTATAATTTAATGCAGGTGTTTTTGAACTTTGCTGATTTAAAACATGACCAAAATACTATCTATTTTGATGCCAAAATTTCAAATAAGAGGAAGTGACAAATATCGGTATCAACCAATAAGTGTTTGTTAAAATCGGTATCGTATCGGCCCCAAAAAGTCCTATCGGTGCATCCCTAATTTTTAATACAACTCCGATTGGATTCGTCTGAAACAAAAAAAAAAAAAAAAAAGACACATACACCTAGGATGTAGGGCTGTGCGATATGGACAAAAAAAAAACTCACGATTTTTTTGATCAATTTTGCGATTTCGATTTTAATCACGATTTTGACACACAGTCATAAATGCATTCAGTATAAATTTGAAACATATTTCCAAAAGAAAACCAATGAGAGCTTTATCAAAAAGTTGTAACATGCCTCTAGAACAGACATAAGTCAAAATAATCACTAAGTAAAGTTGTCAAACACAATTTCTAGACATATGAAAAAAAAAATAATAATAAAATAAAATAAAATAAAATAAAAACATTTTTTTGCCATGCATTGGTCATAGAGCTCATTGTAGCAGTGCCTCAGGTGCTGAAATATATTTATTGCCCAAGGTTCACACGTACTCAGTCTGCAGTGCGTATACAGTATGTGTATGCGGTTCAGAAGCAGCAGCGAGAGCGCGTTATTGTAAAGCGAAAGCACATGAAAATAATGCGCAGATTTCCTTTGCTTTGTCACAAAACCAGACACGCGTGCTCAGATATATGCTGATCTCGTCCGTGCGCGCAATAAAAACGTCTCCTCTCACTCACTCACAACTCTCTCTATGTCAAGTCAAGTCAAGTCATCTTTATTTATATAGCGCTTTAAACAAAAAAGATTGCGTCAAAGCAACTGAACAACATTAATTAGGAAAACAGTGTGTCAATAATGCAAAATGACAATTAAAGGCAGTTCATGCCTTTCTATGCTCATGCGCTAGATATTCATTCTTTTCGCACCTTTCGATTTCTAACCGTTTCTGTTCACATCTTTTACCGCGTGCAGTGTGAACGTTCTGATCCATTAACAAGGGCTCAGAAAAAATACGCATCACAGACAGTGTGTACCTGCAGTTAGGCATATGCCCAGTCTGTTCTGTACTCGCGCTCCACTTAGGTGCGCTGCATTCTGATTGGATCGGATAGCATACTGCGGGAGGTCGGGCCCGCGGAAAATCGTGCTATAAAGCGATTTAGAAATTGCGCACGCTCAAATCGTGATTTTATTACGATTTCTATTAATCGCACAGCCCTACTAGGATGCTTTAAGGGTGAGTAAAACACAAACTAATTTTCATTTTTGGGTAAACTAACCCTTTAAAGCATTCAAGCAAGACGCAAAAGACAACTACATTCAGTACTCACACACTGTGTTATGTGTGTACAGTGTGCTTTCATTTAGAGAGACGTCTTTGACAATGTGCAAGCCCCAAATTAAGTTTTTCTTTTTTTTTTACATGCCTCGTTTGAACTGACAAATACATACAAAAGTATGTAAAAATAACTTTTTTGGCAAGCAACTTTGTAGCTTTAACAATGGTTGATACATATTTAATTTATACAGTGGAGTACAGATGCACCGGTCTACCTGCCATTTTTTGTTTCATTTTAACTGATCTCTCTTCCGGATCTGCATCCAAACTGCACTGCAATCATTTTCCAAAATGTCATTTGTGTGGAAATATTACTGTGTGTGTAAACGGACATTAACACAGGCCAGAGACACTGAAGATGGACCGAAGAGGAGAAAATACTGTAGCAGGCAGAGCAAAACTCACGGTTCACAATGCGCAAAATACTGGAAGAAATTCCTAAAAATTTAATTGGGGGTTTATATGAATGTATCTTTGAAGGGAACTGACTGTTTTCAGAAAAGTTTACGCGGCGTGTTCTTTTCATCTTGCCTCTGTATAATGCATTTAAAGTAGCGGTAATATGCACAGCATTCACTGATCGATTATAGATCAGTGGCAGCTGCTTTGTTTACAGCAGTAACCAAGGAAACGCTGTATTACTGCTATTCCATAAGCACCACCTGCTGTCAGATAGTGAATTTGCATTCTCATGCAGCCTGTCTGCTGTTTTTCCCAATAAAAAATAAATAAAATAAAACAAAAACCAACATATCATTTGTATCTGTTTTCTATATTGTGCTATTGTTTGTAATTTGTTCATTTGTTAATGACTGTTCACTTAACTTTAATAATGTTTCAGCTTTATATTTGTTAGGTTAGTAGTTTCTGTAGGGGTATCGAAATTAGAATTGAGAATTAAAAAATGTATTTGGTATCTTAAATTTTGGTGTCATATAAGCTTATTTATTAGAATAAAAGATAACGTGGGTCAAAAACAATGATAACAGCAACTATATTATTTTTTTTTGTGGCAGAACCAGTGAAAATATTGGCAGGGCAAATAAAAATTTTAACCACTGGCCCGACCAGGCCCATAGAAAAAATCCTTGGTGTTCAGCTATGAGTGGGTACAAAACACGTGATGTGTGAGATACCTGCATGATCAGGGTCTGATGCTTCATGCCCAATATGCGACTGGAGCCGTAGGAGATATTTAATGTCTATAATATTTAATGTGTTTATCATTAAGCACGTACATTAAGTGAGTTATATTTTGATAGTGCAGAATTAGATGTAATAATGACTATATATTTAAAACTAGGCAGCGATTTTGATCATCTGGGTTATTTTTGATATTTTGGTTGTGGCTAACAGAAGCTCTAAATGGTTGGTTACTTCATTTAGTAGACAAACTGGGTGGCGAGTAAAAAAATAATTAAATAAAAAAAACAAGTTAACCTCTGAGTTTAGTTTTAATGAAAAATATCAGAATGAAATACAAATTAAAAATGTTCTCTATCATTTTTAATCTAATTCAGATTAATGTAAATGCTGACAGCTTTTTCCAGATGTATGAGACATTGATGTAAACATTCATTCACAGTCAATTATGTCTTAAGTGAATGTAGACAGGTGAAACAAAAATGAAAAGATGTGGAAAAATATTGTATCTGGGCATTAGACTTGAAGTGTAAATGCAGCCTAATAGACCAGTCCTTTACATGACAAAAGAAGTCGATGGTGCAAACTGTGGACAGTGCATGAATAATACAAAGATATGGACACCATTAGTCCTTCCATTAATTAAAGAGAAGGACAAGGATTATAGGTTAGGTTTCAATGTGTTCAGGTTTATGAGCACAAAACGTTTAACATCTGCAGTCTTACAATCAAAAAAAAAAAGCCTTTCTATTTCATGGTTTAAATGGGTTTAAGCAAAAAAGCAGATGTCATGATGGCTGAAAGTGGTGTTAAATGTAAACTCAGTTGCTTCAGGAGCAGAACGGAGTTGGATGTTACTACTGTTTGACCTTTCACCTGAAGAATTACTTTGCCTCTAACACATGCACCGAGAAACAGGAATGTAAAAAGCATCTAATGGCCAGATTGGTTCACTCCAACAAGACCAACCTGACAGACAGATGTAGACAGTGATTGAGAATCCCACCGGTCTCCCAGGTGGCTTCTGGGAACTGATGTCATAGCATTCCATTCCATAGATACACCCTCCAAGCAAGAGCTTCCTGCCCCCCCTCCTCCTATTGAGGTACTCCACTCTCTATAGAAATCATTTCATATTTATTCACCACAAACACACTTCTCTTCATTCCTCTTCCATAAACAATGAACCTGCATATCTATGAAGCCAACAACATGACACATAAATCTATAGCTTAAATCTAAATTTTACAATTCAATAATTTGTCCTGGGAGAATATAATTCTGGAAAATATGGCCTTATTCACTGAGATCACTTTATGCTCAGCAGGCTACAAATAAATATGACAATGAATTATGTCATCTTATTAGTCACCAGTTAGGCATTAAATCACAGGTTAATTTGTTCATAATGTCAGTGGAACACGCATAAGTTATGCTGTTATCCGACTGATAAGCAAACTTTCATGTGGATATTATTGTTTTTCTCAACATTAACATTATGTATGACAATATAAACACTATAAACAGGCCGACTCGAGTATATGTACTGTACTTGTCTGCTTTATTTTTTTCTGTTTGCTCTGCTTAAGCTTGAATGCTTTTGTTTTATATTTATACTTTTTTTTTTTATACTCACGTTTTCAACGTAGTTCTAGAAAATTGTTGCGTATAATGCCTAATCATAAGCATGTCCAGAAATGGTAACTTCAGACTTCCAATAAGTATGTTTCTCAGTGATTTATCGTTGACAGCAGTAGGATTCGACTGGCTAAACAATCAGACTTGTCTGTGCCTACATGAATCTCAGTGCAAAGACCACAGGTACAAACTACAAACACAATAAGAATTTATATACTATAGGCCTGTGACGTTCATGCAACACTGGGCAACAACATTGCTCTAACAGAGAACACCATGTCCCAGATAAAGACCTGGAGGAAAAAAAAAAACCTTCTGAAACAGCAGTGAAAGCTCTCACATCAATCTAGAAAACATATGGATGGCTGAAGCCATTCTACGCACAGCTGCCCTGCATATTGCACTGGAATCCATAACACTGCTTAAAAAAAAAAAAAAAAAAGTGCTGATTTCTAGAAAGCATCATGACAGGGTGATCAAAGTCTGAGAAGCTAACTTCCAACAGGAAAATAATAGGAAAAAGACCTGTTATTTAAAACCCTCCAACAGATGCACAGCAGGAATTCTTGAAATGACAAGCCCTTATCAAAAAGAGATCATTTGAAGTGACGCATAAATAGAAATGATCAGTGTTTGCAGCTATATTCATAATTGTGTACTTCAGTACTCATGGTTTTTGATACTCAAATAAAGTAAATTCTGATACATCTATTCATTCTATACAAAATACACAAAACATTTTATGCTTAACACCCTAAACCTTACTCATAAATCTGAGACCATTTAGAGGAGAAAATAATAAATATAGTAGCATATAATTATAAAAAAATGGTAAAACAAAGCATAAACTAATATTTTAAAATACATAACATTTTAAATGCATAACTGTTTTTTTTTTCTCATGTAACTAATGATTACTACGGACTAAAAACAGAAATTATAATATCTAAAAACTACAATTAAATTAAACTTAAATCCATACTGTAATTCTTTATCTGTGGTAAAAACAACAACGGCAGATCTCTAGAATAATTTATAGCATTAATTCTTAGCAATAAGCACCACAAAACAGACTCATACCCACAATCGAAAATGAAGACGTCATATAAACCCAGATTAGTGGTCAACTAATATGGGTTTCCCAATGGTTCATCCTTTAATTGTTACATATGTTCCCCTAAATCATGAATAAGTGGTTACACCTTTGACCACAAAGCTGTGCATCTGAGACAACTTTTTTGTATGTCTGACAGTAAAGGAGCAGATGGTGTCATCCATAGTAAATGTACAGTACACTTATTACAGTTGCAGTCAAAGTGTGGACACAATAGTAACAGTCTTGGTATGGTGTTCGAATGTTGATCCTTTCAGCAGCCATCTCAAATCTTTAAAACACTACACAAAATAATTGGAACATGCACTAAACAAAAACTAAATCTTAGGAGACAAAACTCACCGCATCATCATGCTGCTGGCAGAAGTCCATCCTCTCCTGGAAAACATTCAGCATGGAGAAGCTGTTATGGAAGGACTGGGAGATGTTGATCGGGGTGTTGGAGTTGTTGGTGCGGTTGGCCAGGTGTAAGCTCTCCAGAAGCCCCTCGATGAAGTGGTCTTTGGTGAGTCGGACCCTCTGGTGAGCCCTGACGCAGTTATCGCACAGGTACTCCTGGCAGTCCAGGCAGTGGGAAGCAGCGGGGTTGCCCTCATCACAAGAGCTGCATTGAGGGTCTGAGAGGTGCTGGGGTCTCAGAAGACCACCGTGATGGACCACCGATGAAGACCGACCGTTCTTGCCCTGTTCCTCAGCAGAGACCACCACATCCAGCAGGTTGCTGAAGAGAAAGTTGGAGGAAGGCAACGCGTCCACGCCTGATTCCGACAGAGACACTTTTTGGTCGCATGTGGGGCATCTGAGCTTCAGAGGGTCACCTGGGCTCCTGTGGCCCTCTAGGCATTGCCTGCAGAAGGCGTGGAGACAGGGCAGGACGTGCAGTCTCCTGGTGGATGAGGTAGATGAGGAGTTGGAGGTCTGGGAGGACGAGGAGGAGGTAGATGAATTGGAGGAGATCGGAGCAGAGCAGCCGCACAGCTCCTTGCACAGCGGACATGTTTGCAGGTCGGAGTCTGGGAAAGACGCCATTTGCGCAGAGGACCACAAAATAACTTCACACATAAAGACGCGTTAAGATACACAAAAGCTTCCGAAACGGTTCCCTGATCAACTCAAGCAAGTAATACAGATCATAGACCTGGCATGCTGTACTGGGTGCTACATTCAACAATACTTGATATATACATTCCCGTTTAATGACTTTAAGCTGAATTGGGCTTTCAGCTTTGGTTATTATCGATAGAAATGCACAGGAAAAAGTCTATACACAACTTCTTGAGTGCACATTAGGAAACCAGGTGTCATTTTGAGGCCTTATAATCCCTTGGTATGGGGCATTAACATTGTTGCGAAACATGAAATCCGCTGCGAGGTCCCTGCTCCGATCCTCCCCCACCGCTGCATTACGAGAGGGGCCAAACACGCTCGATACAGTGTCAGTTTTTACCTTCCCAAACGCAAATACGTCCGTTTTCCATGAACGCGCATTAGTCTACCATCTGCGCGTCATTATACTCAATACGCGCTTGCGCGAGCCGCAATTAAATAATTCAAAGTATGTCCCATGTAGCTCGTTAGCACGCAGCGCCCCTCAAGATCCTGTTACTGTGGTGAGGCTGAAAAGCCCCTTTAACTTCCTTCAGTACGGTTACAGTAGCACTTTGGCGAGGGGTATAAGGTAACCATTCAACCTTTCGTTTCCACTCGTTCCCTAGCTTTCAGCTGCCCATGTTCGCAACCCAAACGCTCTCTCCTCGCTCCTCTTCAATCCGCACTCTTTTTCATCAGGAATGACGCTCCCGCGGACGACAATTCTGCAGCGCGCGACCATCAAGTGAACGCGTCCATACTAAATAAGCCTAGAGCGCACTTCCGCCTGAGAACACTCCGGAGGGGCGTGGTTTATGTGGCGAGGGGGCGGGGTCGGGCAGGTATTGACTATTAAAGTAGTACAAAGTCAGCAAAGGTCAATTATTTATTGGCAGCGGCTATTTGCACTAAGTGTAAATAGCGATAGAGGCTATTTAGCAGTAAATAGCAATTAGATGCTATTTACACTATGCGAAAACAACATATTTTCTTAGCGATAGATGCTATTTACACTAAGTGCAAACAGCTGCATTTATTAGTGATATGCTATTTACACTAAGTGCAAATAGCTATAGATTCTATTTACACTGCTAAAATAACAGTATTTTCTGCTATTTATACTACTTATTGCAAATAGTGTCAACTATCTGCACCTCAGTATTGTAGTACATTATAAAAAAGTATGCAATAGTAACTTATTGAGTGTAAATTTTAATTCAAATTATTAAATGGATGCCACCTTATTGGGACAATAAAGCCCTCCCTACACCTACCCTAACCCTACCCGATACTTTATTTTCAACTTTTTGATTATTTCCTACATTTTCATTGAAAAAAAAAAATGCTTTTCTGATGTGATTTGAAATCTGAAAAGGGAGAAAAAAGTTTGCCGTAAGGCGATTTCGAACCCGGGTCGATAGCGTCAAAATGAGTACAACACACGTTTTACTATCTGCACAACTAAAGCTGAGAGTTGTCAACTGTCTTTTGTAATTTTGACTAGCCGAATCACACGTTGGTGGGTGGAGTTAGTGTAAATAGCCTCTGCCAACAAGGTGGGCTATTTGCACTTATTGTAAATAGACACTTCGTTATTTATTTATGTATTTATTACCTGAAAGTAGAGCATGGTGCTCAATGAGACATTATAATGTCATATTTAGGATAGGCTATATAGTTAGTTTTCAAGAAACAACAGAAAGCCCAAAGCTTTATGTTTCACTGTCGAAATATCTTTATTCAATTGCAGTCATGTTTGTCATCCTATATTATATTTTCATCCAATATGTCTTGCTCCTTGGCTTTAAAAAATGTTGGTTGTTTCTTACCTAAATATCTTTTGACTAATTATTATGGGTCAAATTTATCTGGTTAATCTGAAGGCTTGTTTTTATTTTATTTTATTTTATTTTATTTTATTTTATTTTATTTTATTTTATTTTATTTAAATTATTATTTTATTATTATAATTAATTTGTAATATTATTATTCTGTTTTTGTGTGTTTATTGATTGATTAGATGTGAAACAGAAATCACAATTCAATACTAAGACTGCCATTAAATTTAAATAAAGAATCATGATAAATCCCATGATTGGCCAGCTCCTTTTTGAGGATAAATACACTTTATACTGATTACACTAAATTATATTCAGCATAATGTTTTTTAAAAGGAACACAAGTCTGGATTGGTGTCAGTTATGGGATGATTGAGCATTATTGATGGGACTGTGGGTGTACATAAGACTAAAAGGTTGGTAAACATGTTCTAGGACATGCAGGTCCCTTTGTATATCCTTAGTTCTAGCATTATTTCTCATTAATTCTCCCAGCCATCATCTTTCAACAGTACATGCTAATTTCCCCATACACCTGAACCTATGAAATCAATCTTAACCTTTTTGTAATCAATGCTACCCCTCCCGAGGGCCCCTCCTGTAATAGATAGCTACCACATGTAGGACTGGCCTTTGTGTGCATTTATGGGCACTTCGGATGGGGTGCTGGGGTGGCTCTTGTGACAAGGGAGGAAGCTTCTCTGTGGGGCATAGGCTCCAGAAGCAGGCTGCCCAATAAAGCAGTGGGATGCCAAGCTGAAAGACAGAGCTTTGGGAGGGACCCTTTGACCCCATTATTATGGTTGGGATTAGGGGCAGTGGAGGCTGCCCACACTCAGCTGCAGGGCTCTGGCCATCCCAAGGACATCCCATTGATCTACATGAGGAAAAAGCCAGAACGGAGGTTGGGTGAGGGCAGGGGCTCAGCAAAACCAAGCAAAGCAAGGAAGGGTCATGTCACATGGTGGAAATGACCACAGGCAATGTGGACAAGGGTTATGTGTACGTGTGAGTGTGGACCTGTGTACATAATGAAGCGCTGATTCTTCCTCAGACCCTGGAAGTAGCTAGTCCTTTTAACTGTCACTCATAGTCAACATGTAATGAATGAGTTTATTAAACTCCTATCTTTGTGGGCAAAAGTGAATGTTCCTTTGTGGCTGTATTATTTGATTGCGACTAGTGTGATCCCAGCTATCAGGATTGTCAGAACTTTGGCTAATGTTTTGCTAAGGTTCTCTCACAGTTCTGAACAAAAATTCCCTTACAATAGAAAGTTTGTTCAAAGTTAACTGGTCTTTAATAATGTTCTCAATTGTTAGCAAAAAAGCATTATTTCTCCATCATTCATGGAACTTTTTTTTCCCCCTGAAACATTTTAGTTTAAATGTTGCTACCTGATTTCAAATACTCTGAGAACATTTCAGGAGTACCTTTCTCATAATGTTTGCAAGTGAATGTTAGGTTAAAGGGTTACTACGCCCCAAAATGAAAATTTTGTCATTAAACCCGTAAAAGCTTCATTCGTCTTTGGAACACAATATAAGATATTTTGCATGAAAACCGGGAGGCTTGTGACTGTCCTATTGACTGCCAAGTAAATATAAGTGTCAAGGTCCAGGAAAGTATGAAAGACATCATCAGAATAGTCCATCTGCCATCACTGTAGCGCCATTTTGGAGAATACCCGCTGAACACAAGAAGTGTTCACTCTTCTGTGTCATCCACAAAACAAGGATATGTTTTCTACGCGTATTTATGCTTTGATTTGAAGGAAAACAGTCCATCTGTGCAGTGCGGCTGACACAGAAGAGCGTACCTTGCCTGCGTTCAGCGGATATTCTCCAAAATGGCGCTACGCTTATGTGGAGTGACACAGAGGAGACAAATTGTTGAATAAAGTTGTTATTTTTGTTTTATTCCCATACAAAAGGTATTCTCTTCGCTTCATAATGTTACGGCTGAATCACTCATGGCAGATGGACTATTCTGATGATGTCTTTCATACTTTTTTGAACCTTGACAGTGCAATTTACTTGGCAGTCTATGGGAAAGTCACAAGCCTCCCGGTTTCCTCCAAAATATCTTAAATTGTGTTCCGAAGACGAACAAAGCTTTTACAGGTTGAGTAACCCTTTAATGTTTGCAAAACAAAGCAAAAACTTTTTTAAAACATGAAAAAAAAAGACCTAGAACATTGAGAAACAATGTTTAATGTTAGCAAAACGTTCCTAGAACATATTTTTATTAGCTGGGATGTGGCCCAAATGAAGCTCTCCATATGTGATTGTCCATTTTTGAGCCGCTTTATGAGCTTAAACCTCAACAATGCAATTGATAGACTGGTTATCAGCAGGGGTTTCCTGCAGGCCTGCCTTAATCACAGGATTACATTTATATCCACTTACTTAACAAAGAGTCTTGCCCTGTTGTACTTTGTCGTATCACTGTTGTCCTGACTAATTGATAATTAGTCTCTTGTTTAGCTTGTGACATTTTTAAGATAGCTTTCACTTTAATTGTTATGAGATACACACTGCTGAACATACATGGAATGTTGTCAAAAATAAATTATTGTATATATTAATCTGTTTCATTCATGTGACTTGTCCACTCATCTGCCATTTGTAAAACAAAGTAATGGCAGTGAATACAAAAACACAAAAACCTTAAAAAACACATCTTATTAAGTCTAACATTCATTGACATTTTAGGGTAAGGGTTAGGGTTAGGGTCACAATCCAGCAAGAATCTGTGCATTATTAATTTTGGCATAATCTCGGTTATACAGAGATTGATTGTGGGTTAGATTTAAGTCCACTGATGTTACATTCGGTTGGATCAATGCGAGATCTGTTAAAATGCATTCTGGGACCTAGTATGGATCAAACCTAATGATCAGCATTTTTTCTTGGTGTATTTACTATGCCCCTTTGATGGTCATAAATATGGTGAATTATTAAAGGAAAAAAGTCATTGATTGGAACAGATGAATAGAGAAAACTACAGAATTTCTTTCACTCACTTACAGGTTGTAAACTAAGATGCAATGAAGAAGTATGAAGAAGTATGAAGGTGTTCTTGGTTAAATGTGGCATGGCGCATGATGCAAAACAAATAAATCATTATTTCAAGTATTAAAAGTTAGTGTAACCAGAGCTGCTAATTGTGAATGTTGACGAGATGAAATAGATTTATAGCAGTAGCATAGTCTTGGTTTGTGTTGGCTTGATACTTTAGAGAAGATATTTGTGTTCTCTCCTTCTCTTTAAAGTTCCTCTTATATTCTAAGGGGGTTTCTTAAAGTTTACTAATGAAGGAAATGAAGGATGTCTGTCAGAGGACCTGTGGCTGACCCATTTATTACCCTTAGAAAATAAGATGTGGTTGTATATGAACATGTCAAACATAATCTTAAAACGACACATCTGCATACTGTTACAAAGCCATAAAGCATACTGGGTATTGGGTTGGATACAAACACAGCTTAGACATTTAATTACTATTTTTTTTCTTTTTCTCCAAACCAGCTCATCATTCAAGTTTTATCTGAAAAAGACCATTTGTCACATTCTTACTAGTGAGATAAGAGTAAGCAAAAACTGTGTGATTATGCTCTCATGGCAACATTCACATCTTCAACATGACAATACATGCTAATTGCATGTGTGATCAGTCTTATTTGTGTGAATGGATATAATTTTTCATGGTCTGACTGTGGTTCAGGAGAGCAAATAGCAACTTTTAGTTATAGTGTAACCTAAATCATTCAATTTGCGATGCATGAACAAAACGGGGGAAATGCATAGAAACACATTTTAATAGCTATTGCCTTTATGTATGTATGTATATATTAATGTATTTACATTATGTAATTGATTGTTTGTTTGCAGCCCTAACAACAGTGGTTGATTATAGTAGATGTAAGTATTTTCAAGTAGTTTCATTTAATATGATAATTTATTATAGACTTCAGGCAGGGTTTTTGACTAAAATGAGAAGAAAAAAGAAAGTCCTCCCTGCCCACAGGGAAGCAAATACGTCTGACTAGTCTGTGACCTGCTTGCTGATAGCCTCCTTGAGTAAATCTGTCTAAACACAGACAGTTGAGGGGGGGCAGAGCATGAACAGACTCACAGGTAAAAGTGATGATTCATGTTCATAACAGAATTCAGGGCTGAGATAATACTCAAAAATGTGAGGGTGCCTGTAAGTTCAGCTTTGAGATGCATTATAGGACATCTGTGCTACCAGTCAAAGTTTGAAATAATTGGGATTTTTTTAAAAAGTTTTTGAGTCTCTTGTACTCACCAAAACTGCATTTATTTGATGAAAAATATGTTAAAACAGTAATATATATATATATATATATATATATATATATATATATATACACACACACACACACACACACACACACACACACACAATTTTACAGTTTTATATTTTATTCCTGTTATGGCAAGGCTTAATTCCAGTCTGCGGTCAGTAATTTATTTATTTATTTATTTATTTTGAAGAAAATAATACTTTTATTCAGCAAGGATGCATTCAACTGATCAAAGGTGACAGTTACAGGAAAAACTAATTATTTACTTAATCACCAATAGTAATTGATAATAAATCAGCATATTACAATCATTTCTAAAGAATCATGTGTAACTCATGTCAAAATTTAGCTTTGCCATCACAGAATTAATTTACACTCTAAAATATATTAAAATAGAAAACAGTTCTTTTAAATTGAATTTTTTTTTTTTTACAATATTACTTTTTATTGTATTTTTATCAAATAAATACAGCCTTAGTGAGCATGAGACGTAAATAAAAATAAAAAATAAAAAAAAATACATGCATACATATATACATTCATAAAATACAAATAATTATTTCAAGCTTTTGACTGGTATTTATTTATAACTCATAGTATATGAACGACACAAAGGTTTTTTTTTTTTTTTAAAGAAAAGTTATTTTTACTTACCTGATGTCTTTTAAAACTTGTATTACTTGTAATTAAGTGAACAAATCACGTAAACTAGTTTTATGATGCTTTTAGAGTGATTTTTTTGTCCTTTTGAAACTTGACTACACCTGTAGAGACAGAAAAGTCTACACACTAGGCATCTGCATTTAAAAAAGGAGTTACTTTTTCTGTAATAAGTGACAGCATGTCATTGATGTCATTATTATTGTAATTAACCTGAGCATTCCTTTAAAATAGTCTAGCTATTTTAACTATGAATCATCCAGTTGACTGCAAAATTGGGAAAACATTTATCTACTATAACTGAATTATTATTATCATTATATTATCATTTATTCATACCTGTTAGAGAGGAAAATTCACGGACTTGTCTGTCAAGATGTCAATGGCAAAATCTTGTAAACATTGTAAACCAAAAAGGTACATATTAACAATGTATACAATACTGACTGGTAACATCTGAACCATTGTTTAAATTTTGTGGTTACACAGTTGGATATTTATCATACATACAGATATCACAGTATAAACCTTTGAAACACAATAGCAGCAAACAACATGGATACACTGTACACTACATCTCAAGACAGACAATATTACAGCATTTAGGATTGATAATGTACATACAGTACACTACATCTGAAGAGAACACTTTTCCATTTTTTAATACTTGGATATATTTAGCATTTAGACAAAATCTTTTGTCAAAACACATCTGAATTTAGACTGTGCATTTTAGATTTTGGCAGATAGTATTAAAGTTAGTAAATGTGTTTATCTTCTGTCAGTCGGGAACACTGGGGTTTTGAAATAAAGAAGACTCAGTCACTCATATGGAGCATGATTCCAACACTACACTGAAAATCAGAACCAACCTAAAGTGTGCATTAAAAAACCTAAAGTTGCATGTTAAACTAACCAAAACATGATTAGAATTCCAGTATTATAAACCTCTGATATGGTGTAACTAGCAGCTGATTTTTTTAAGACAAAAAAGAGCCTTATCAGTTTTTCCAAGAGCTATTTTTTATAATAGATTGAGACACAATCGGCTCATGAGTAATGTGTATGGTTTGGCAGTGCAAATAAACATCAAACCTTCTATGCAAAGTTATAACATCACATGACTGGGGCCCACTGCCTCAGAAGCACAACACTATGTGCTAGTATTTTAGAAAGAAAGTGCATTTATGATTATGCCTATACACTAGGCCAACATCTTCAAAATATTATTTGACTACACCTGAGCCTGAGAGGCACAGTGATAAAGTCCAAATAGAGTGTTTCAGCCCTTCCAGTCCCAGGGAATACACAGATCCCCATCCTGCATGACTGAATAGAAGTGAGAGATGTAGAGATGAAGGCCCTGCATCTGCGGGGATCTCTCCTCCATCAGACGCCTGCAGCAGGGGATCATCTGACTGCTCGACACACTGGGCTCTTTAGACAGACTGTGCAGAGACAAGTCCTGCAGACAGCTCGAAATGATGTCTTCTTCCTCTGCCTCCAACCTGCATAGAAGGGAAAATTTTCCATTGTAATGAAAGACGATTTTAAACAGTCACTATATTAAAAAAAAAAAAAAATTATATATATATAATATATATATATATATATATATATATATATATATATATAGTAAAAAATATATGAAAGTCTATATAATTTTTAGTATAGCACTGAGATTTTCATTATTCTTTTTATGGATGACGATTTTAAAAATGTTTTGCTCTTATGTTAAGTTCCTTATGCTAAACAAGGGTGTATTTATTTGATCAAAACTGTATTTTTTTTTAAATGTTTTTTTTACAATTTAAAATAACTGTTTTCCATGTAAATATATTTTAAAATGTTACTTATTCCTGTGATGGCAAGGCTGAATTTTCAGCAGTCATTACTCCAGTCTTCAATGTCACATGAAATCATTCTAACATGCTGATTTGGTGCTCAAGACACATTTCTCATTAATATCAGTGTTGCACTGCTTAATATTTGATGAACAGGAAGTTCAAAAGCACAGCATTTTAAATTGAAACAGAAAATGTTCGTAAAAATTGCACATGTCTTTTCTGTCACTTTTGATCAATTTAATGTATCCTTGCTGAATAAAAGCCTAACCCCCACACACACACACACACACACAAAAAAACAAACAAACTATTAAACGAACAGTAGAAGTGACAATAATTATATTGGCTAAAAATAACCCTTATACTAGGCTAAATATTGATGAACACTTCTATTGTATTTTTCTTTTCTTTAGGTGTAACAGAATATTCAGTGGAAAATAATAAAGGGTGCAACCAAAAAATATGAATCTTAAGGCAGTAATTGTGGATAATGTTGTTTTTCCAGCCCTCACACATAGCCCTTGTTACATTATTACATTACATTATTACATACAGCAAAATAGAAACATTATATTTTGACACTGATTATGAAAACAAACATGTTTGTCTTTATAATAATATACTGATGAATCATGCACAATAAGACCAGACTGATTTCATGTTAATGTGCAATGATAGGTCAAGCACTCACTTGTCTTTGCGTCGCATGCGTCTCCGGGCCTCCTGGGCCTGGCTCTGGAGGAAGTTCTGGAGCTGGAGGGTGTCACACATAGTGGGGATGATGAAGTGGCCCATCTCATGCAGGCAGGGGGTGGAGCGGTCACTATGGCAACAGAACAGAATAGAAAAAACAATGATTGCCGGGACATTAAGCAGCACAAAGACTTCCAAGTGAACAGTGAGGATATATCAGTCAGAAATACGACAGAAATGAATGGAAGACATGGAACAACAGGAATAACACTATACCAATCAGCAACAGTCCAGTATGGTCTCTCTTCTGCTTCATTTTTATGTTTATCTTGTCTTGCTATTCTTTGCAAAAAGAACATTTCCACAGCAATCCACAGAAAATATTAAAATAGAAAATAGTTATCAATTGTAATATTATTTCACAATATTACTCTTAAAAACAGTATTTTTTAATTAAGTAAATCATCAAATGCTGAGCATAAAATATTTCTTTCAAGAAAAAAAAAAAAACTTACCAACCCCAACATTTTGAACAATAGGGAATATTATACAAAACATTGTATTATTTTTTCTCTTCTTTAATTATGTCATAAGAAAGAAAAGTTGATTCAGAGGTGGAGAAAACTATTTCCAGATCCAACAATCTGATACAAAAATTCATTTACTTTGTGACTTGATTTCATGTGAACTTCAAGCTTGTGTTTTTCCAAAGAGCTTTGCCTGAGCATATGCATTATTCAAGCCTAGTATCATTGAGACTGAATTTCTGAGGACCTTGCCTCACATTCTTGAAGGTCATAAACACAGACAACACACACAAACAAACGGCTGGAATTGAAGTATACAAGTATTTACTTTTCCAAGCTCATTGTGAGGCCTTGCATGCTGCGGGGGTGCAGGGAGAGGCGCTGAGGGAACAGTCTCTTGTGGAAAGTGTTGAGGGTACTGTAATGTTCCTCCAGAGGCAGAGCAGGACCCATCCGCTCGATGTGGATCACCTGAATCCCTCCCAACAGGTGACTGATGCGCTCCTTCAGCCAGTCCGACTGCTGGAACAGGCTTCTGTAACTCGGCAATCTTTCAAAGAGCTGAACAAACACACGGACTGATTCACAAACACAAGCATCTTAGCACAGATGTTTGCAATCATGTTTGTTTATGTTGAGAATACGGTTAAGAATACCGTAAGACTGGTTTAGTAAATAAGCTGTACCTTTGTCCACTGATGGTGGACATCCATTGTTCCTAACATAACATGCCCTGAGGCATTCATCCCTGATTGGTCAGTAAAAACTATTACGTGACCTGTTTCGGAAAAGAAAGGAATTTGAGTAAACATTTGTGCACAATGAAAATTTAAGCCATCTAATGTCATCTCATGAATCCTATTTTCATGGATACCGCTCAAGATGTGCAGAGCCTCAGGGATTTGTGTGGAGAGCCGACCCAGACTCTGCAGCTGACTGCATTTGTGTGCAACTCCCCATTTGCGCTGCCACCTACAGGACAGAGAACCACATGCTTAAAGTTAACTTTTAATTGACAACAGGATGCAAGAACGGTCTGTCCAATAGTTTTACACATGCCAACATAAGCACGCATACAGTACCATTCAAAAGTATGGGGCTGGGATTTGCATTTGATAAAAATTACAGTAAAATACTGTGAAAATATTGAGATTTTTTTTTTAATATATTACAATATGCAAACAAACAAACAACACCCCATAAGACATAATCTAAATAATAAATTAATGCCAAAAGTAAGATTTTGCTGACCATAAGAGCATATAGTCTGAGTTAGAGCTGACCTGATATCCAACAAACCAAGTTTCTGAATCAGCTCTCTTTTCAGTCTTTTCAGCTCTTCACGCCGCGGAAGACTTGCATTCTGTTTCTTTGTGGCCTCTGACTCATTGTTTCTCAGCCATAAACTAAATATAAAGACAAACAAAAAAGCAAACAATGTTTCAGATCTGACAATGAGTTAAATGAAACATTATATATCCTACAATCATTAAAGAATAGTGCCAATGAACTATGCCTGAAATAACGTACCTTTGTTCATCTATTATATATAGTATAGTCCTACATTGCGTGTTCTATATTAGGTCTCCAAAATACTTTTTAAAGATGTTACAAACCACAAAGTTCCTCATCTCAAATGGGTTAAGGAGGAAACCGCAGTTGGGTTAAGTTTTAGCCAATTCTAATATCAACACTTCACACAAAACGACAGCAAACAATAGTCAAGTTCAAGTTTAACCCTGTAAAGCTTGGCATATGAAATAATAATCAGAACCAAAAACAAAAAACATTGCCCAAATGGAGCAAAAATTTGCAATTTGTTAGTAAGATGCAATTCTGATAGCTAGTAATATAAATCAATGAAATCTTTATAACAGTACAGCAGACTTACTTACATAAAATGCATATAAATATCAGTTGTCGCTTCATATCTCTCCCAACAATGTCTTAGTAAGATGATATTTAAATGCTTAGTTTTATGATCAAAGCTCTGTTACAATGATGATTGTACAAAAAAGCTCCTCCAAAGCCTGATGCATCATATTTTAATACTCACATTTTGACAATTAAAATAATAATAATTCAAGTACACATAAGTTGCTTCAGTTCAGTGTTCATCTTGAAATACTACTACTTTATAAATATCTGATTCTTTTTCATAAAATTTATTTTTTTTTGCTGTAAAAAGACACATGCTCCATAACCCAAAAGAAGAGTGTTTTAGAATTATACTAAAAAAATATAATTTTACTTGCTAAAAGACTATAAACTATCAATCAAATAAAGGCATGCCATAGATTGAGTACAACAGTTTTTTTTTTTATCATGTAGCTAATAATCAAATATGATACAGTAAGCTTTAAAGGGGTTAAATGTGTGTACTAAGGTTTTATTGAATTTCTACAGCTTCAGTATTTGCAAAGCTTTAATCTCAGGCCATGAGGCCCACTGAAGGGTTTATGTTGAGCCTGGGCTCATCCGTGGTTCAATGTACACATTTCTCCTTTTACTAAATGGCACAAAAACCATTGTGGAGTCATTAATCACAGTAACTACAAAGAATGGCTTGAGAACACTTTGTTCTGTAGAGAAGGACAAGGCTAATTGTAGAAACACAAACAAGGTTGCTGGTGTGACACTAAAAATGCCAGCTGGGCTCGTTCTGGCTGCTGTGATACAGCCACTGGTGTCTCATCAGTCCTATCGAATTTCAAGTTGAATATTAGCCAAACTTTTGTGCATCTGCTGGAGACCTTATCTAGCATTTAGATGGTCTAACACATTAAGCAGTGGTGTTCATATGGATTACATGGGTTTGAAAAAAAAAAAAAAAGATTAATATGAAATGGTGGCCAAGAAAGGTCTTTCTCTCGCTCTCTCTCAGTACCTGAGTGTGGGCTCGACTCTTCTGGCTTGTTCTAACTCCTGCTCTGGGTCCCTGAATCCTGTGAAAGTGTAATAAGTCTTGTCCCATTTGATGGGCCGATAGAAAGCTGTTCCAGGCTGTTGTGTCGAGCTCTTCTCTGTCTCATCCTTGAGCACATCTTGCATATGTTCAACCGAGAGGCTACAGGACCTCAGAACATCCAACACTGTGCTCAGAACATCCTTAGACTGCAGGGTGAAGGTCACCGAACGGAATTCTGGGAAATGTAGGGTTATCCCATTAAAAGCATGGATTGAAAAACAGAAATAATAAAAATAAAAAAATTAAAGGAATACTTTTTATCACAGTATATAAATCAAGTAAATTAAACTTCTGGGATATTGATCTGGTCAGTTACGTAGCAAAGGGGTTTGTTAATTAATTTCAGCTGCTTTGGTGTTAATAAAATTAACAACAGGTGCACTAGATGGGCAACCATTAGAAAACCCCTAAAACAGGAATGGTTTTACAGGTGAAGGCCACTGACATTTTTTCCCTACTCATCTTTTCTGATTGTGTGTCACTACTGGTAGCATGAGGTGATACCTGGACCCTACAAAGGTTGCACCGGCAGTCCAACTCCTCCAGGATGGCCCATCAATATGTGCCATTGCCAGAAGGTTTGCTGTGTCTCCCAGCACAGTCTCAAGAGCATGTAGGAGATTCCAGGAGACAGCCAGTTACTTTAGGAGAGCTGGACAGGGCAGTAGAAGGTCCTTAACCCATCAGCAGGACCTGTATCTGCCTTTTTTGTGTGCAAGGAGGAACAGGATGAGCACTGCCAGACCCCTACAAAATGGCCTCCAGCAGGCCACTGGTGTGAATGCCTCTGAGAAAACAATCAGAAACAGACTTCATGAGGGTGGCCTGACGTCCTCTAGTGGGCTCTGTGCTCACTGCCTGGCACCGTGTAGCTTGATTGGCATTTGCCATTGAACACCAGAATTGGCAGGTCTGCCTCTGGTGCTCTGTGCTTTTCACAGATAAGAGCAGGTTCACCCTGAGCATGTGTGACAGATGTAAAAGGGTCTGGAAAAGCGGTGGAGAATGTTATGCTGTCTGTAACATTGTTCAGCATGACCGGTTTGGTGGTAATCCAGTGATGGTCTGGAAAAGCATATCCATGGAGGAACACAGAGACCTCTACAGGCTAGACAATGGCACACTTACTGCCATTAGGTATCGTGATAGAATCCTTGGACCCGTTGTCAGACCCTACGCTGGTGCAATGGGTCCTTGTTCCTCCTGGTGCACGACAATGCCCAGCCTCATGTTGCGAGAGTAGGCAGTCAGTTGCAGGAGGATGAAGGAATTGATACCATTGAATGTCCCCTACGCTCGCCTGACCTAAATCCAATAGAACACTTCTGGGACATTATATTTCGGTCCATCTGACGTCAACAGGTTGCACCTCAGACTGTCCAGGAGCTCAGTGATGCCTTGGTCCAGATCTGGGAGGGAATACCCCAAGACACCATCCTTCGTCTCATTAGGAGCGTGCCCTGATGTTGTCAGGCATGCATACAAGCACGTGGGGGCCATACAAACTACTGAGTTCCATTTTGAGCTGCTGCAATGAAATTTCAGCTTAATGGACTAGCCTGCTGTATCCTTTTTTCAGTTTAATTTTGAGTGCCTTTGAATTCAGCCCTCTGTAGGTTGATAATTAAACAATGTGGCATCTTTTCATTCCTAACAAATTACCCAGTCCATATCAGTATAGATATCCTGCATGATATTTTTCCCCATTGAGATCTGATGTGTTTTCAAAGTGTTCCTTTAATTTTTTTGAGCAGTATAGATTACTGCTTACAAGTTTCAAAAATACGTAAGATTCAAATATTCATTCAATACATTTTAAATTCATTTATTCATTTGATGGCAAAGCTGAATTTTCAGCAACCATTACTCCAGTCTTTAGTGTCACATGATCCTTTAGAAATAAAAATCTCAACAAAAAAACTATTTTATTATCAATCTTGAGAACTTGTGGTTATTTTATGAAGTAATTCTCAATTTAAAATAGAAATCTTTTGTAACATCATAAACATTTTGTCACGTTTGATCAATTTAATGCATCCTTGATTAAAAACAAAATACTGGCAAAATACTGGTGAAATTAGATAAAATAAAAGACTTTTGTTTCGGGGAAAAACAATAACAATGGTACAACTATTGTAAAAGTTACTGCATGACCTGAGGTGACCTGGAATATAGTGCACGAGTCAGATGGTCTAGTTGCATTCATTAATTTATTATTATTAGTAGTAGTATTAGTAGTAGTATAACTATTATTATTATTATTATTAGGAGTAAAAATCACAGTGTTAATCAGAAGTGAACTGGTGTTACCTGAGGCTAGCAGACTACCACTGGAGTCTGCTTTTTCTTTTGTGTCCCTGACATAAAAAGTGAGGTTTGCAGGTTTGGGGGATCTTGCCCCAGGCTTCTGAAGATTTTCCAGATAACCATTTAGCCTTTTCAGGGAGTTGTCATTTACTTCCTGCAACAGAGTAAACAAAACAAAACCAAACAATATAAAAAACACCCACACCTGCTCTGTAGAGGGGAAAAAAACATATATCAAATATTATCATCATGCATTGCCATTATTTAGTTTATGTATATAATAAAAATTCTATTCAGGGCTTATAATTATGATAATAACTATTTAATTATCATTACTCTCTCTCTTGGATGCCGGCCAAAGAAATCAGGGTGTACTGCAAAGTAAAAGGGCCGCAGGGCATTAATGGCATCCGCTCCTGAGAGATTCCTCCTCTGAACCATACGAGCACAAACACATCTACCACCAAGCCTGCAAGAATGAGGACGATACTGATTAGATGCTTAAAGATTTTCAACAAAAGTTTCTTCGCAGCTGTCCATAAGGATTATAATGTGATATAGTGTTTCCATTTATTGATTTTTTCGGGTAAACTTACCTAACATAACGCAGGAAGGTGGTCACATACATCACGTTAATTCCTTCTGGTAAGAGAAATCAAGTCACTTGAGAAAGGAAAAGCATGACAGACTTCAGCATCTTCAACAAATGTTATACTGCATGTCTGGAGGGTCATTTCAGGGCTAGACAATCATATTCCTCCATGCTATATATATATACACTGATCAGGCATAACATTATGACCACCTTCCTAATATTGTGTTGGTCCCAAAACAGCCCTGACCCCTCGAGGCATGGACTCCACTAGACCCCTGAAGTTGTGCTGTGGTATCTGGCATCAAGACGTAAGCAGCAGATCCTTTAAATCCTGTAAGTGGTGGGGTGGGGCCTCCATGGATTGGACTTGTTTGTTCAGCACATCCCACAGAGGCTCGATTGGATTGAGATCTGAGGAATTTGGAGGCCAAGTCAACTCCTCAAACTCGTTGTTGTGCTCCTCAAAACAATTCCTGAACCATTTTTGCTTTGTGGCAGGGCGCATTACCCTACTGAAAGAGTCCACAGCTACCAGGGAATACTGTTTCCATGAAAGGGTGTACATGGTCTGCAACAATGCTTGGGTAGGTTGTCTGTGTCAAAGAAACTCCACAAGGATGGCAGGACCCAAGGTTTCCAGCAGAAAATTGCCCAAAGTATCACACTGCCTCCGCCGGCTTGTCTTCCTCCCATAGTGTATCCTGGTGTCATGTGTTCCCCGGGTAAGCGATGACTCGCACCTGGCCATCCACATGATGTAAAAGAAAATGTGATTCATCAGACCAGGCCACCTTCTTCCATTGCTCCGTGTCCAGATCTAAAGCTCATCTGCCCACTATTGGCACTTTCTGCGGTGAACAGGGGTCAGCATTGGCACCCTGACTGGTCTGTGGCAACAAACTGATGCACTGTGTATTCTGTCACCATTCCATCAGAACCAGCATTAACTTACTGAGCAGTCTGAGCTACAGTAGCTCGTCTGTTGGATCGGACCACACGGGTTATTCAGTGTTGTTCACTTCACAGTGTGTCTGTGTAAAAGCAGCCATTGCTCTAATCTTCATTGTCTTCAATCCAGTTGTGCGGTTTAATATTTTTGTGGAAATCATGCTTTTTTTTTTTCTCTCCAGGATTCTTTCATGAATAGAAAGTTTGAAAGAAATATGAAATACAATTTTGTAACAATATCTTTTGATCAATTTAAGGCATCCTTGCTGATTAAAAGTATTATTTTTTTTTCCAAAAATGAATGAATCAATCAATCAACCAATCAATTAATGAATCAATCTATATAAAACTTGTTTCACTAATATATAGTTAGTAATATATACATTGTGTTATTATGGTAATGGCCTTGATAATAACTGTGCTTTAGTGTAAATGACTTTGCTGAGGTTCACAAATAAGAGTTTTGAAGAATACATGGAATGTCAGAAATTTAAATGTTCTTATTCATAAAAATCCCAACAATCCATACTCTATGAGATCAATTATACCTCCTACATCTATGCATTGATTATCTTTTATTTTGTTTAACGTTTTAGTCTCAGCACCCCCATATAAAATGACATAAGTGCTACTACGTGCAACTAACTAGTTTCATGTAAATACAACAGGATATGTGGCTGAAGAAGAAGAAGAAGAGCTTGACTGGTCTTGAGCAGAGACGGTTAACTCAGGTCAGGTGCAAGCAGGGGTCATGGTGGGATTTTTCGACCTACATACTGTTGATAGTAATCACAAGCCTCGCTTATTTTGACACAAATCAAACACGACGAAAAACATTTCCGCCAAAATCAAAATAGTATCCATTAGATATTAGAGGCATTGGACTTAAACAGCATTCAATACATTCAACACACAAACACTGATCAACACTGTAAACAAGGGCAAACACAAACTCTTGGCGCTCTTAAAATAAAAACAACAGTCTCAGACTTAATCAGTCACATACAAAATTTATGTCAGCATGAGACAGAAATGTCCAAAACACTATAAAATTATTTACCTGTGATTTAGCAGTGTTACATGTTCGCTGTTGTTAAAACTAAACCTAAGTCATATACCTCATTCAGGCCTAATCATCCAGGCAAGAGTAATCAACTGCCTATCTTTAGAAAACAAGCGCAGCTAGCGGGACTTGAATCAGACAGAACTAATCATTTGCCCATCTTTGTCGGTATTGTTTACAGCAGTGGTTCCCAAGCACGTTCCTGGAGACCACGTGCACACTGTTTATTTATTTATTTATTTATCTGTTTATTTAAGTATTTATTCATTTAGTGAAAGACGGTAGTTTTTAAAGACGTGTGCGGGTTATAGTTTTGATTTACTGACTTATGGGATTCATACTATATATTATCCGCTGCAGTATTATTTGATTTTTGTACCACCTCCTGCACAGATGACGTCCTTTAGAAATCATTCTAATATGCTAATTTGTTGCTAAAGAAACCTTTACTTATTAGCAGGGCCGTGGGAAGAGGTTTTAAGCTGTAGTTGCAGTAGCATTATTAGCATTCTTTTGCGTGTCAGGTGGACACCTCTTAATAATAAGAATTAAACACATTTATACCAATCTTGTAACCAGACTCCGTTGCACATAGCAGACACGTACAAATAGCCAAGATAGTTAAAACAGCTCCAAAAGGTTGTCGCGCACAGCGGACGTCTTCGCCTTCTGGCTGACCTCCCAGGGCGAGTTTTTTAAGGCGACCGTTATTTAGAATGTGTCACTTTATGGTTTCCATGGTGACGCGTCATTGCTTGTCACGTGACACACCGCAACAACAACAGAGCTGAATGAATGATGATCTGCTTTTATGTCATTTTTCCTTTTTATTCAAAATATTCACAAATTTGTTAGATATGGCATGAAATATCTGATATTCCGATTGTCAAATATATGCAAGTGTTTTAAAACACCTTTATAACGATCGCGTTAGTTGAGCTGTATGCGCGACGGCATCTTAGTTTGTGCCGCAGACGCAGTTCAGAGAATCGGATCTGTTGGATTTACAACACGTGAATTCATCCACTTCTCCCGAAATACATAAAAGTAAGTGGCTGGTGAACTGAGAGAAGAATAGAGTAAACTTAAAGTTACTTACACATGTGTATCTGATATGAATAAAACAACGTGTCTAATTATAATGGAAAGGATTATTATTGCCTCTTCCTTTGACATCAGTGTGTATTTTACAAACTCTAAATGTATTGTTTTTTTAGTACTTATATGTCTGAAACCTAAAATAAACATTATGTGGTTGAAAACACTGAAAAGTTTGTGATAAATGACAGCTCTGAACCAGGGGCGGATTTAGTGAATTGGGGGCCCCAGGCAAATATAGGAATGGGGCCCTATACATTTTCACACATTTACCTAGATCAACTTTGAGGTCCTTTTTTGTCGTGATGCTTGCTGCTGCACAATGGTGCCACATTGTTGTGTCCAATGTTTCTAAATTTTTTATGTACATGTTAAAATAGGATTCCTTCATTAACATTTACATTTAATCATTTAGCAGACACTTTTATTATTTCATGTTGTAGACCATGAAATAGCAATTGATTAACCTCACAATTGAACCTTTTTTCAAGAAAAGGGATCAGAAGTATAAATTACTATATTATTTAAAATGGATTTATGTGGGTGAATTTTTGCATTGGTCTGAACAAAAACTGCAGACTGGATTATTGAAAATGCACATTCATTCTCTACCAGTAGGAGGTGCTTTTGGAACGTAAGAAATATAGTGGTTTCCCCGATAACGGCTGTAAACAAAGCAATGCTCAGCTCATAAATGATCCTTCATCAGGTAAAATGAAAATGCGATCTAAACTTTTCTGAAGACTAAAGGTTTCTGAGGTTCATTCTGAATTAGTGAGAATGAGAAGAGTATGAAAAAAGTATACCCTATATTGATGAGTAAAGTCCACTGATGAGTTACCAGCGTAAGCCTACATTTAATTTTAGTCATTTTAACTTAGGGCTGTCAATCAATTAAAACATTTAATCGTGATTAATCGCATGATTGTCATGAGTTAACTTGTGTATAATCGCAACTTAATTACACATTTTTATCTGTTCTAAATGTACCTTAAATTAATACTTTTCCCTCGGTTTCACAGACAAGGCTTAAGATAGTCTCAGACATGTTTAAGCTGTTTCAACTGATAATATCCCGGGACTTTAAGTTTTTAATACTCTAATCAACATGGGCATGGACAAATACTGATGCTTTATGCAATATATGTTTATGAGTGAAACCATAGTTAACAGAGCATGAAGTTCTGTTGTCAGACAACGGGATGAATATGAAATAGTGACTGAAACGCGACCCATTAAGACTACATAAACAGCTCTCCCTTCCAAGATGTTAATCTGCACAAAAATCCCGATTTATAGTATAATCGTGCCGTTTTCTGATAAAATCAAACAGGCTACACATAAGATAAAGACACTAGCTGTGCTATGATTTCGACTATACTTGCATGTAAAATTAGAGAAGCAACATATATCTGTGTTTTAACTGAAAGCGCAGCTCCTTTCAGCCGCTCGCTGAACAGAGCGGACGCAGAGAGAGAAGTGTGTGCGCGCGCGCTGGGAAAGAGAGACCTCGCGCTCGTGCAGCAGTCAGCTTCAGATGCATGATTTTCATTTGCTACAAGCAGGATACAAAAGAAGCACGTTCAACTCGGAAACGCAGACCGTTGTCGTGGTAACAAACACCGTAAACAGCAACCGTTCGCGTGTCCGCGCTTATTGCGCATCTCCTATATGAAAAGCATTTTAGGGGGCCCCCTGGCTTTTGGGGGCCCAAGGCAGTCACCTACCTTTGCCTAATGGGTAAGTCCGCCCCTGCTCTGAACCTATGCTCTGAACGCGCCTCTCTCTGGCTCAGCGCCAGCCAACACGTGAAAGCACATTTGAATTTAGCAGTTGATCACGTCATGCACTGGGACCAGCCTGGACTGATCACACCGGTGTGATCGTACGTACGTGCGAAAGGGTCAATAATTATTTAGTTGTGCTCAAAACCTCCTCGTGCATAAACTTCTTATGTTAATAACAAACAGGAGGATTTAAAAAATGTTTTAATACGTTTATGTATTTATTTTTTTTGCATCTGTCAGAGAGTGCTGTAATGTCTGCATTTTCCAACGGGGGTGCTGCAGCACATGCAGCACCCCTACTTCCCACGGCCATGCTTATTAGTCATCATTATAATGACAATTTAAAATGGTTGTGCTGCTTAATGTAGAGTGAAAACCGCAATAAAGTGTTTTTTTTCAAAGTTTCTTTGAACAGAAAGTTTGAAGAATAACATTTATTTGAAATAGAAATCTTCTGACATTATAAATGTCTAATTGTTTTTTTTAACCGTTTTGTATCATAGATCCTTAATTAATTAAAAGATAATCCGTAATTAAAAGATAAGAAAAAAGAAAAGAAAGCCAAATTATACAAACTCTTGAATGTTAGTGAGTAGGGTTGATTCTTATTGCTGCTTTTAATTTTATATTTAAAACATACTGTTGAACTTTTTAATGTTATATATGAATAATTGTATTATTTATGACACACTGACAGAGAATATGTTTTCTTCCTTGTACTTTTCACATTTTATACTTTAACAAGGAGCCCCAATTTGTGTCAAGTCATCTTAAATACAGTTTCTGGCAGAAATTTTCTGTTGCAACACATTGCAACGTGCCAATAACAGGAATACATATTGGGAACACTGTAAACCTGTGAGATGAAGGTGGAATAATGCTGATACGTTCACTGTAAGAAAGAAGTAACACTTAAGGGTTTTGTACATTCTGTAATAGTGTAGGCTACAGTAGCTAAAGGCGGTAGCTGTTGGTGTGCTGCAGGCAGGCATCAGACATGTCATGCGCCCGAGTTGCCAGACATCTCGACTGCTTCAGGGTCAGAAAAGATCTGGCCAGGCTTGAATGACCAGAGCAGGACTCACTAATCAGATTGTAAAAATCTTCAAAATGGCATTAACATTGAGCAGAGACAATGGCAGCATCAGTGACAGACATGCTGCTGTCCTTTGTGTAAAGAACTTTGCTGGACCGGTCATCAGTGGCATCAGCTGCTGTTGGAAAAGAGCAGATTTCTGGGAAACCATAGTGACACACTGACTGACAGGGATGGGCAGTATTTATGATACATGTATTTCAAATACAAAATTGTATTTTGTAATTTGTATTTGATAGGGTTGATGAAAATGGCTTTGTATTTTGTATCAAAATACTTCAGTGTTTGGTATTTTTGTAGTTTTAAAATACTGTAAGAAGTCTACATGATGACATCATAAAAATGCGGCCTCTGATTGGTGCCTACTCAATAGGCTAGTTTGCCCAGACTTGTTGAGATCAGAACAGAAAATTGATGCATATGAACGAAAATGGTCAAGGTAAGAAACGTTAGCATAAATTGCTTTAATTTTTAACAGTTCATGTTCAGTTTTGGTGTTCGTTTTAGTAGCCTAGGCTAAATAGTTTACCAATTTACATAATGTTCTTGAAAACTGTTATACCGAGCAGCAGCCCCACAATCAACGTTAGCTTGCTACTTTCAGCCTATGTTAAGTTCGTCGGTTGTACACAAAAGTAATAATAATACAGCGTTTCAGTGTTGTACAACATTACATTTTAATGCCACGATATTGGTGTAATGGTCTAAACTAATGCACCAAACACCAAGTTACTAAATTAGGAGACAATTATGAGTCATTTGCAAACTGTTAAACATTAAACTGTTGGTTACTTTAAAACTAACCTTCATCTGGTAGATCACAGGGGTATGTGAATATTTGATCTGTTAACTGGTTGCATGTGTCAGATTTATTGCATGACTCCAGCACAGAAAAGGTGTTGCTATCAGACATTGTTTACATAAATCAACTGAGTCAGTGTAATGGTTTGTGAAGAAATTTCATGCTCCCTTGTAAAAGTATTTTTTAGTATTTTTAAAAGACAAAAATACAGTAGTTTATTTTGATACATGGTGTGGCTGCTGTATTTTGTAATGTATTTTGATACACTTAAAATGAAGGTATTTGGTATTTTATTTTAAAATACAATTTTATGTATCTTTGCCCAACCCTGCTGACTGACTAGTCAGACTAGATCACTAGGACTAGACATTGCATTGTGGTTTGTGGTTTTGAGGTTAAGATGGCCTGTATCCACTAGAGGGAGCAAGTACTACTTTCTCTGAACTTATCGAAATGTTTTATTTAGATCTGTGTAGAATTTGTTTTTTATTGCTACTATGATGATGATATAATGAATAATAGGATAATAAAATAATAGTAATAATAACATTGAACATTTATTAAATACTACTAAATACCACTTCACACCATTAACTTTGCTTATTAGTGTAAATATTAGCTTATTGGCTGTTTATTAGTACTCACAAAACACATATTAATACCTTATTCTGCATGACAATATTTTAGATCCCTTTATACCACCCCAGACTAATTTAACAACTGCCTTACTAACTATCAATAAGCAGCAAATTAAGAGTTTATTGAGGCAAAAGTCGTAGATAGTTGGTAGTTAATAGTGAGAATTGCTCCCCAAACTAAAGTGTGACCAAATAAATAGATAAAATGTATAAACAGATAAAAGAATGATCTCTTTTATCCCCATTTTCCATAAAGAAATCCACACAGTCATTTTATTAACTTTTATTTGTATTATTTATTATGCAAGTTAAGTTCCAATACACTTCTGCTGCTTAAAAAAAAAGTATGTTTCAAAAATCACATGATAAGACATTAGAGTTTACCTTGGCTGCTAAACAAATATTCAAGTGCAATTCTAGTCTCACAATGATATTTGTTTTATGTCATTAATATCAACACTCACTGGAATTTAATTCACTGTGCTTATCTGATATGAGAATTAAATCCACTGACATGGCCACTGAACTACTATAAGACACTCAGCCACAATAATACACCAAAATCTCAGTACGTACAGAGCAGAGAATATACAGCAACTCTACTACATCTTCATCTGTCATCAGCAGACCCAGGTTCATTTTTAGGACACATGGTGGGAAAGCTGTATCCTCTCACTCAATCAGTTGACAGGTTCATGTGCAAGTGTGTGAATGGTGTGGTTGTGTGTGATGAGGTGAGACCCTGGTGTTGTGAAGAAGCCGTACCCTTTCACCACGGCGGCCTGATTCACAACACCAGCTGCCCTGCCCCATCATAGAGGTATAACACATCATTCATCAGCGTCCTCCTCCATGCGGGTCACCTGTCAATAAAAAAAAATGCATCACATATGCTCCCTGGACTGATAATAGACAATTGCACAACATCATATTTAGATGAAATTATATTTTCTGTGTTTATGTGCATTTAATACTAAAATTCTACATTCTGTATTAAATTAATATTCTACAATAAATATTCCTGAAAGAATAGCAATGAAAGCATTATATATATATATATATATATATATATATATATATATATATATATATATATATATATATATATATATACTTTTTTTTGGTCAAATTAATTAATAGACACATGATAATTAACATTACAGGTTTCAGTATGTTTCTGTAAGTTAAAGAAGCTGTTAATATACCACCACCTGCAACATAAAAAATGACCTCACATTACAAAGCACTCGGCGTGACCCGCAGAACAAAAGGCACAATTACTGCATTCACCACACCAGGGAATGTTGACTTTCTGATAATTCCATTCCTGTTACAGGAGAGCCTCCAGGGTAGAGGTCTTATGAGTGTGGCGCTTATATTTCTGATTTCATTTCAAAGGCTAAAGTGAGTTGAAGTAATGCAATGGCATTTTTATTTTTTATTTTTCACAAGAAAATGGCTATTTCCTGTGACTCTATTATTTGGCTATTCTACTATCCCATCTCTATCCACTGCAGGTTAATCCATGTTAATTCCTGCACAGATGAACATGTCACAGCACATATAATATCCAGGCAATACATTCCCCCTTCTAATCCTGTTTCATCAGCTCAAGTGCCCTTTATGGTCAATCTAATTGCGACAAAGCCCACATAAGGGCTTCTGAGCCAAGAACTTCTTTAAGGTTTAAATTAAAGACCATGAGAGGAGGGGAGATTTTTGGATGTCTGCCAGTGCCCTTCGAACACAGACTGAGACAGCGCAGAGCCATAAAAAGAATAAAACAAGGCATGTGTGTAAGGAAAATACATAGAATCTGTATGGAACTGTAAAAGCATGAGTGTGTATAAAAAGCATTAAAAAGAGATACGTGACCTGTCTTTGAGACAAGCAGAAATAATCATGCCCTCTCTCTACTCGATGCCAGAGGATTTTAGTACCCTTATTGAAGTGCACTGAGTTTAATTTTCAAATTGACCTCAATGATTTGTGTGCATTTAATATTCAGCCTCAACAGTGTCACTATGCTAGTGACAGATTGTAATCTTTTGAAAATGAAGGGAATCAGATGGACGGGTCCAAACTAATACATCAAATTTCATTTGTAACGTAAATAAGAATATTAACTATAGAACCCCAGATCATCCTCATAGACACAACAGATCTGGATCTTGTCTTGATATTGGAGAGTGAGTTATTTTTGCAGTGATGTTTGTGCTGCAGTGCTCTTGACGGACTGAGCTCTGGCCATTTCCTGCTGAAGCACCAGCTGTTCCTCTGACAGTCTGTCTGCTACATCAGAACCAACTCATTTATCTGCCACATCCCACACACGGCCCGCCGACAAAACCAAAGTCAATGTCTCATCACCATCTTCTGTTTGAAGTTTACAGTTATACATACAAATATACTGTATGTATTGTAACATATTAGACTTACACTTAAAATATAATAATATAATGAATGCATGAAACTGAGAAAGAGAGATGGCAATATATGGTATAATGATGATGTATGTGGTTTTTATATATTCATTAATTCACATACTGTGATATTTACATGGAATTAAAGATACTTCCAAGAAAATCACGGTATTATCACAGTACAGGTCCAAAAAATAACATGAAACTTCATGATCAGTTTGGCTTATGAATACTGATTAAGTCACATAAGATTTACCCATTACTTGATTTATGCCATTGAAAAATTTCCCAAGTGTTATGACTGTGAAATGAAAGTGTTTAAAAATGTCATGGTAAAAACCTGTGGTTACTGAGGGTAAGTCCTTACTCTATACAGTGGAAAAACTGTAATAGATCGAATTTCATGTGTGTTTATACTAAAAAAAAATATATATTGATGGTTTTCATTAAATTAGTTTAAATAAAGTTCCTTTGTTGTTATATATGTTTTATATTTAGTGTTGTTTATCGCATTATTTTAGTCACGTGTGTTACCATGATATTGTTTTGTATTTGAGTGTATGAAACAATGCATCTTCCATATATTACTATTTATCGTAGCTTGTCGAAAAACTGAACTTTCATTAATCGTGTGGCATCCTCTTTACAAACATATTAAGGTAAAAAAATGATTAATGTGATATAATGTTCTACTTCTAATTTCATTCTGTCCAGGATCCGGCTCTTTAGACAGGAAACATGGACAGCTTGTCACGCTTGTTTTGCTTGCTAAACGCTGGCCTAAACATTAATGGCTCCTGGCTGTAATTAAAGCTCTTAAGGAAATTACCCTGAGCTGAGTTCTGTGGAAGCTGCTGCGGGGGAGGATTCCATGGCACAGTCCCAGCCAGCCTTGCCTCCTCAAACACGGCAGAGTTTGCATCAAAGTTCTGATAGACCGATCCATTCCTTCTGAGCTCTCCTGACAGCTAGGCTTAGTCAGCAGAGAGCCGGCCCACCCAGCTTGAATTCTGGGACTTTGCTTAGCAGTTTCAACATATCTCAATGTCCCAGCAGGAAACCTAACAGAAGGATCAATCAAACAATCACAGCAACGCAGAATCAGACACAGTCTGGACGTGTCTGGCTCGCACTGGTTAGCTGATGCTCTGCCAATATAATATACAAAAACATAGAAACCTATGGTATGCTGATTTAGATAACTAAGTAAGTGTGTGTATGAATTTGATGGTAATTTTAAAGGCGCCAGACAAAACAGCAATGCAGTTTATACTCTTATCACATTCACTGCAGCTGCCAAAGGCAAAAGCGAATTGGAAAAAGATCAGTCCATCTCCCCCTATACACTCTTGCAAAAGTGAAAAAAAAAAATAAATAATTTTGATGGACATTTTAAGGACCCAAAGATGCCATTTTGCAAAACTCTGTGTGATTCATAAACGTGAATGTAATTTACTGCTAAATGTAGTTTCATTTCCAGCAGCTAATCATTAATTGCTGAGCTTCAAACATAATAAGAGATGCTACCATGTAAACATTACCTGTTAACTGGTTAATGCAGTCAGGTCAGGATAAACTGGCTGTAACATATAGTAATATAAAGCATCAAGCATTTCAGATTCTCACAACTGAGTGCAAATCAAACTGTCTGTAACTATCAGTCCTATCAACCCAAGGGAAATACACATGAATGTCAATGATAACAAAGAAAGTAACTGTAAAAAAAAATAATCTAATGCCTACAGTCAGCAGATCTGCCAGAAGGCAGTTTGCTCATTACTAGGGAAATCTTGTGACGAGCTACTGGTCTGAATCTTTCTGCATACATTAAACAGCTCCAAACCACAAACACACACACAAACTGCCAACGTCTGACGGCCTTGTGAAGTCCAGACTGTCAGTAAACGCATGACATGCAGTAATGGTCCCTGAGAATGTGTGCTGTGTAAAACAATCTCCTGTTTTACTTCATCAGAAATGTTTCCCAATGTTTGGAGGATAACATAAAGATTCTAAATATTATATTAAAGATTCTAAAAACTAAATCTAATATTTACAATAAATGAAAAACAGAATGCGGGAGGATCAATTTAAGCCAATCTGATTCTACGCTGCACGACCGTTTCTCCATTTCTGTGTTCCCTGCCGTAGTTAGACAGTAAGGGACAGCCTCTAGACACAAAATGGCCGTCTTTTTCACCCATTATATGCTGCTATTCAGAGTAAAGCAGTTAGCAATGCTAAATGCTATGTTTGCTTTCTGTTTGTATAATTTTGTTAATGGAAATACTAGCCTAGAATCATTGCCATTTCCAAACTGTTATGCAAATTTAAATTCTCTTCAATGCATGATGGAATGATTGAAGATAAATTCTTAAATAGATGTCTAACTGTAGGTTGGGGCTTATCTGGACCTGTCTGTATCCTGACAGGTCTGAGAGTATGAGAGTGTTGTGTGCTGGGCAGGCGTGGCACTGCAGTCAGAGAGAGAGAGAGAGAGATGTGTGTGTGTGTATGTAAGAGAGCAAGACAAAAACAAAAAGAGAGAGTTTCCCTTTACATTGGACCTCTCTGCAGCACAACAAAGACACATCTTCAATACCAAGACCACAGCAACGCAAATCTAAAGACAGATAAAAATCATCTACTTCATCCATATCATTCTTTTTCAGTCCGCAGACCACATCATCGCAGAGCGACAAACAGAGGACAAGGTGTGTGTTTATCGATAGATTGTTATAATATCTGCATCTGTGCAGTTATTTGTCATAAATACAGTTTACAAAATATCATGGGGGAGCAATCGGTACTGTACTTTCACATCTACTGTAGCCAAAGTTTTCACTGCGTTCACCCCTAATCACGCTACAGGCTTCCTCCAGTGAAAATGAAGCACATATGAATGCATATACTTTATAAAAGGATATATATACACCCTCATTGTGGGCTGAGCCCCCTAAAATGAAAAACCTTGGATCACCCATGGTTAAGACAACAGTCCCGGCACTCATAAATGCTTGAACTTTATTAAATTTAATAGGAGTAAACTGCAAAAAAGGAAAGAAAACAGAAAAAAGGAAAGGTATTAACAATAAAGAAAATAAAACAAAATGAAAGTAAGCAAGCAAAAAAGAAAAGAGAATAAAAGGAAAGGTGGATTAAAACAACAAAAATCAAAACAAAACAAAGAGCACGAAACGAAAACAAAAAATAATTAAAACAAAACAAAAAACAAAGCAAAACACAACAAAACACAAAGCACAAAACAAAAATAATTAATTAAAACAAAAATCAAAACAAAACACAATACTAAATAAAAAAAGAAAAAAGAAAAGAAAATAATTTGTTCTGCAGTTCAACAGAAAAAAAAATGTAATTGTTCGATGACATGGCATGAATCTGAAAGGAGAGAGAGTTACTTTTCTTCAGTTAAACAGAACTTCTAAGCACATACCGTACAATACACTCTAGCTCAGTTCACAAAAGCTTATAAAAAAAATTCAATAATAACTCCAGACCACAATTACTGTATTTATCTATTAACTCTTTTAAATCCAAATGGGAAGATCACTGGTTACATTTAACAAGTGTGATCACATTTATTTTATTTGAACTATGTGTTATATAGAAAGCAGCAAAGATAATATATATATATATATATATATATATATATATATATATATATATATATATATATATATATATATATATATATATATATATATATATATATATATATTATATATATATATTTATTTTTTACTATGTATTTATTTATTTTTTATTTTTTAATGCTGGGACTAAGATCATGTTCAACCTTATGTCCTGCTAAACTGAGCAGACGGATGGTGAGGACATTCACTGGAAATGCTTGAGAAAGTCCATTAAAGTCGTCTTCTGCTAATTAGTCCCACTATGATTATAGTCCTCCCTGTAGGATTCACAAAATGCAAGTCATTCTGCAGCCATTCCTGTCCCCTCCTCCCCGCATCACAATCCTGCCTAATCATCATCACTATTAAAAAAATCCATAAGGACAAGAATCTGTTGAGCAGCATGGTACATGATAAAATCAGTCATCTTGTAGAAGTAGATTTTGATTGACAGCAGACTGGAGAGCCATTACTGTGGGCGGGTCTGAAGCAGATGAGAAAAGCTGCTATAACATGATGTGCAAGGCACACAACATTAACTGCATTATGTAACGATTAGCAGTTATGGCTAATGATGGCCAATAGGTTGCTAAATGATTCAAAAATAATGTTTCAATTTAGTGCCATTAAATATCTGGTCCAACAAAGCATTTGTTCAGAGCTCTTCAGTCATTTAGTGTGAATATCTTAAATGTGATGAATGTTTTGTGTCTGTGAAAGAAAAATGGTTAGAAATGGGAGCATAAATGAAGTGCTTTATAACAAATAGCAAATGAAATCATAAAAACAGAAACAACAACGTGCAAGTAATATAAAGTAATAAATTAAACTTTTTAACAGCTGCTTTAAAATGATAGTTGAAATTATAAATTATAGTTAAAGCCTTAGAATTATATTATTGTTCGATAATATATTTTTGAACAATCTGCATGCTTGAAATCGTTATTTCATATATTTTGTAATTAACTTAAGTACTCAGTTTTATTGTAGAAATATAAAAAAATTATATCAAAATTAAATCTAAAATTTAGAATTAACTGTGATTTTGCTTCTAAAAATTTTTTTGTATATTTTGAAGATTTAACAGTTCACAAATCAGAATTTGTTCTTGACATAAATGTGTTTGATCAACATAATTTTCTCAGAAATGATCAAGATTTTTTTTTTTTATTTACCCAACAAAATGTAATGCACTAAAATAAATAAATAGCTGTAAAAATGAAAATCAACTAAAGTTCATATTTTAATGAATCAAAAGATGACTTGGAGCACTTTTCAAAAAAGAAAGCTACGGAAACAAACCTTTAGTCAGTCACAGGAAGCAAGCAGATTTAGTCGAAGCCTAAAAAGGCTGTGAATTTATTTGATTGTTAATCTGATTACTGGTGAACACAGCGCGAGTAGAGAGAGAACGAAGAAAGAAAAGAAATGAAAGGAAGCCTGCATGATGTCGAGGTTATATTTGCTGAAAAGATCTATTGGCATGCCAGCCTGGTGCTTTCACACTATTCAAACACACACACTTACACACTATTCAAAGACACACACTCGCACACTATTCAAAGACACACAAAGTGACACAATGGGCACGCGACTACTCTTCTACCTGTCAGTCGAAACAAAGAGAGGAAAGGAAATACAACTGTGCTACACAACAGACACGGCAAAGCTGGGGCAGCGGAAAGCATGACAAAGCAAAAAGAGGTTCATTTATTCACAAGGAGTATTAACATAGAACATTTTTCATCTGCTATTTTATGAACACATTTATTAACTAGATTTACAGTTGTTGTTTTTTATGTAGCCTATTTTGCTCTAAATAAGTTTTGTCTTCTGCCTAAAACACTTCCGAAAAACTGACTAACATCAAATGATTTTCGTTTTTAAAGCTAAAAAATTTAATCAAATATATAACATTTTAAATTCTATTATGTAAATACTACATTAGTATACATTTATAACTATTAATACTAATAACTTCACACCAGTCACAATTATATAACATAATTTGAAAGTGTGATATGAAGTTTTTCATTCTGTCGTGACTTTAAAATTTTGATGAAGGGTTTCAGGCTGACACTGATCTCACACAACAATAACAGTGAGTTTTTCCATTATTTCCAGCTGCTGTTCATAATGTTGTAAACATGAAAAACAAGAATTTAATTTGTAATTTACGTCTCTTGTTCATTGATGCAGATGGGTTGACATCATGCAAGAAGAGCATTAAAATATGAACAAAATGAGATATGATTATTGCAGTATACTTACACTAGTTTAGAGGGTCCACATGGTGTTGTGTAACATCATTCAGGAAGCGCCATTCTGACTGCTGCAAGAAAACACAGGGAACATTACTATTTAAAAGTTAGTGTGGTTTTGGAGACCAAAATATCAAACAGACACTGAGAAATATTTTCAGCTCCTCACTCTCTTTGTTGACACAATTATACTGAATTATAAAACAGCAAAAAAAAAAAAAAAAAAAAAAAAAACTAATGTGTGGAAAATCAAAGAAAAAGATCTGGTATAATTTCTCTCAGATTGGTTTAAAAAGTGATGAACTTTAATTAAAAGTTTAAATGTCGGATTCAGATTCTAAAGGGAGATTCAGTTGACTGATTCTAAATAGAAGGCATGGGATGATTTAGAAATGCAGTACAGGATTCCTGAACACTTTAGGAAAACAGCATTTCCAATCAAACACACACTTATGAATACATATTTCCATACACACTCACTGGAGCTCAGCATGTTCAAAAAGTTGACTAAAAGGCAGCACATTTGGAGCACTTTTTTTTCACTGTGACGGAGTGAGAATGAGTGAGAAGAGAAAAGTACAATAGACGGAGAGTGAATGAGAAAGAGTAGGAGGACATCTACACAAACACACAAGCAGACATACAGAAATGTAAGACAGTAGAAGAAGAGAACGGTGTACTTCTGGCTTCGTCCATGAGGGGGAGGGTCAACCGCAGCCAGACTCGTTTTTCAAAGTTAACAGTGTCATTAATCACCTTTATCACACCCGGGCTCCATATCAGATTTAAGCCATATGATTACACTCATTGATTGAGCGGAGGTTTTCTCCAGCTGCCTGCTCGCTGCTGTTCTGGCCTGATTGTTTATTAATTGACTAACCAATTCAAGGACAAAAGCTGACAAACTGGACCATGAATAATTCTCCCTTCACTGGGATCACATGAATGAATTAGTCAGGCGATAATGTTCATGCAGATAGGAATTACTCTCACCGACTTATGATTTGTGATCATGTGACATTGGATGCAGCAATGAATCATCTTATCATGACTGATTATGAAATATTGTTTTGTGTTTCCAGGGAAATCCCCTTAAATGTCCCTTCAAAGAGAGCATCACTTCTGTTTGTTAAATAATTTATAGCTAGCATAGAGTTATATATTTAGAATTTTTTATTATTTTTTTATATAAAGCTGAACATTTGCACATTGCTTTTTTAAACTGACCATATCAGATGTATTTAGTATGTTTGGTTTTCAGATGTTTGTTAAAAATCTAAAGATGACAGAAATATAGCTTATGCATTAACTTTAGCTAACGTAAAATGTAAAACATTCATAAGTTGTAATGTTTTATTTTATTACTGATTTTGTCAAATAAATAAGTAGATGTTGTTGTTGTTTTTGAAGATTAACATTTGATCACCTGTTTTTGTATATTTTGACAGAGAAATATTTATGCACAATTATATGATTTATGCATAATCTTTAGCTGAGGTAAAAAGTGTAGAAATTATATTACAGTATTAGATTTTGCCAGCTAAATAAATGAATAAAATATGTTTTATGAAGCTAAACATTTAAAATATATATTTTTAACTGTAGTATATTTATTGACTTATTATATTATTATTATTATTATTATTATTGCATTTGCATTTGTTTAAAAAATCTAAAGATGACATAGATATGACTTATAATCTGTAGCTGACATAAAAAAATGAACTATTTATTAATTAATAATTAATTGCTTAATTGATTGATATATTGATTGATATATTGATTGATTTTTTTTGTCTATATGTCTACATCTGATGGAAAAAAAAAATGAAATGTATATTCATCCTAATTTTATTACATAGCCTATTAGTCACTTGTATTATTGAGATTAAGCAAAATAACATTATCAAATATACATACATGTACTTTATAATCCAAATGTTTTTAGTATATCTAAGCATTTGCCGATCTTAGTATGTTGGGTTTATTTCTGGAATGCCACTGAATCAGGTGACGGCTGTAGGCGCACACAGCGTGAAACACACACAGTAGAGCTCAGCACAGCCAAAGCGAGCACACTCTCAGCAGCTCGACTGTCTAGCACAGCTGCTTTTCTTCTCTGAGGCACATGCATGTTGATTATTTCACAGAAAGCCATTAGTGACTTTAAAAGATCATTTGTGGTGTGGGCTACAGGCTGATAGATGGTTAAGTGTACAGTACATTAACCTTCTCTCTTTCTAGCTTCCTGCGTGCTGATTCAATCTGTGAGGCTTCGGTTCTTGCACTACAGGAAATGGTATTTCTTGAGCAGATATTGTTTTATAGAGTATAATTGTGTTGATTATATTTTTTGTTTTTTGTTTTTAGGACATAGATCTATGACTGATGATTTTGACTAATGTTTTTGTCTTTTTTTTTTAATAGTAAAATGAATGAATAAATGTGATTTAGCCATTGACAGCAAAAATTAAAAAGAGCATTTCCACAGAGCTAATTACATTTAATTCCATCACACTGATGATTTTTTTAATTGAGATCTTCAGAGATATTTCTCAAACAGAGACAAGAAACACTTACAGCTCACTGGAAGCTGATAAAAGAATATCTGTCCACAACCTTTTAAAATTAGGATGGGAAATTGGAGCAGCGAAAAAGGGGACTTTAATTTTACAGAATTATTATGAGGCCCAGGGGCATGGACCAAATGATTGCTGCCTGTTCTAAATTGTGTAAAAATATAGTGCACCATACGGACTAGGCCATCACTGCTGCTACTAGGGCAACCTGTATCATAGATTAACATATCGCACTACATAAAAAGTGACTGAGAGTGTAATAATGTTTAGAGGATAATTATTCATGTGTGCAGTTCAGTGAGGTGTGATGAATATAACCAAAGAAAGAGCAGAGGAGAGAAAGGCTAAGAGAAACAACCAAAGACACCCATGACACATGTGTTAAAGAGAGAACTGATAGAATGACCGTGATTACCATTTGACCCTGCTATTTTTATTTATTTTTTCTCCCAGAGATCAGACTCTTCCCTCATCTGCCTCCCCTTTCAGAGCCCTCTACACTCGAGGGATTAATTTTCATTTCATATCTGCTGTTAAGTTATATTCAGCTCTGGCAGGAATCAAGTGAGGTCTGTCTCTGAAAGAGGAAATTAAGAAAATCTGAATGGATAAATTGTGAGAACATACATTTGAATGTGTGTGTGTTTTTGTACATGTGAAATGATCGAAAGAAAGCAAAATGTTTGATATCAGATTTTATGATATAAGATTTTCCATATGTAAAAAAAATAAGGTTGCCATATTGGTTTCCCCAAATATATCATTTTTAGTTGTTTCATCTGTCCCACAGGTTGATTTTTATTAGAACAAGTCAAGTTATTATTATTATTATTATTATTATTACATCTATTGACTGATTGTTTTTTTCTTTCTTTTTGTTACTTGATGTCACATCAAAACTGTCTTGAAGATAGTTTACATTTATTTTTGATACTTTTAGTCCCAGAGCTACAGTTTCGAAATTAAACTATGAAAATGATATCATAAAAATGTTGATTGCTGTTTAATAAGCTATGATTATTCAAAAAAAAAGAAAGAAATTATCATAAACCAATTAAATATTGACAGTGTGAAAACAAATATCAATAATAGTGCATATTTGAGAAGAAATAAACATATCCAATCACAATTTTATTTATTTATTTATTTATTTATTTTATTTTCTAATTCAAATTAAGTGTAATAATATGATTTAATGTTGTATATTTAAGATAGCTATCATAATAGCTTTAGTAAGACAAAGGAGTGTGGATTTTTATTTAAAAAATAAAATAAAAAGGATGTTATCAAACACAAAATATAATTTGAGATGTGATGAAAAAATGGCATTGAAAGAAAAATGACAGAAGTCTTCTGTGATGCATATAAGGCCACTGTTGGACATTTTTAATGGACCAATTACTGACAGTGTGAAAAGTGAATATCTCAATGTCCACAAAAGTGTTTATATTTGGAAAATAAATGCATGAATATACAAACAAACCTCATAATGAATCCATATTTTCCTTATATCCCAGTTCCTGCAGTCAGAATTGAAGCATCTGTTATCCTCAAGCAGCAAATGTAAAATTGCTGACGGTTTGTGGCTAAGTTTGGGCCCAGCAGCAGAAAATCCCCCACTGAGGAGGTATGGGTGTGAAATCCATTTAAGACTGCCGCGGGCACAAGAAATGTCATCCTGTAGAAAACAGGCTCTGCAAACTAGTGCTACAAGCCCTTTGTGTGTCACTCTATCACTACTGTGCAGAGTAGAGCAGGATCTAATGTGTTTGATGGCTGAATGGATGAACTGTGAAGTTTAGTTGTGCAGCAGACAAATATGAATGTTCTATTGTTTGGGTGAGGAGAAAGGGTCAGTGAAGAGCCAGAGATAGAGAGAGCAGATCAGAATTACTTCAAAGCTGCGGTTATTCATGTCTTGTCGTCTATTAAAGCACACATATTAAGAGTGCATGAAGAGCTCTTCTCTGGATTATAGAGCCACAGCAATTCAGGTTTCACGGCAACCGTTTCCGAAATCTGCTCAGATCCTCACTCCACACACGCTTCGCACAAACACGTAGAAGAACAGTTCAATGGCATATCAACATTGAATTAGAACAAAACGTTCATCTTTGTTATACCCAATGTTTTTTTGTTTTTGCCTGTTTTGCCTGTTTTGCCTCGAGTGCACAATTTCATTATTACCAACACTGTTTGTCTCCTGGCATTCCATGAAAAATGCCAATTATCCTCATGTCATAATCCCAGTGTCGACACACTCATGATGCCGACAGCACGCTAATGCCATGTAACTAATCCTGTTAGACACTGGCAATGCAATTTCAATGCATAAATATTGACTGTTTTTACTGTTTCCATCTCCATTATTCATAAATGACAAAGCAGAACTCTAGTAAGCAGTAACTCATCATCTTATTAAAAAACAGGCAGTTTTTCTTATTTAATCCTAAACCAACCAATCTCATGAGAAGTGATGAAAATATTATGTTTTGGAGAACTGGCGGTGAATCCGTATGATTTAAGCCATAAGAAAATGTATGACACTTTGAAAAACGTAAGAATGAAGGTCCACCCCTAAACCCAACTCTCAGGACCTGTCCACATGAGCACGGTTATTTTTAAAACCGTTTTTTCTACACGGTTTGGCCGTCACTGAAGGTCACTGAAACCGAACATTTTAGAAAACGCCTGACAGGGTGAAGATTGTCAAAAACTCTGGTTGCAGTGTTATCGTGTAGACAGCGAAACCTGCGTTTTTGGCTTGTGACGTCAGAGCCAGCACTTTAAACCCCCCCACTCTAAAGTCTTTCAGGCTTCTGATTGGCCAACATGGCTTTAACGGTTGAGATTATATCGCCACCTGTTGGCTTGGCATGCTCTTGACAGTGCATTATAGCATGCGTTTGCGTTTTCATGTGAACAGAGATTTTTTTTAAAAAACGGAAGAAAGAAAACTCTGTTTATAAAAATACCCGTGTACGTGTGGACATGGCCTCAGTTGGCTGTAAGTAGATCATTTATACAAATTCACCACAACATAAAATAGTTATGAATTGCCATGAGAGTATGTTGGCTTAACCAATGATGTGAGCTGGTGGCGGGACTAATCATCAAATCTAAGCAATGGCAGTGGGTAAGAATGTTAGCTAGAATATTTGGTCACACTTTAGTTTTGGGAAACAATTTTCACTATTAACTAACAATTAACTGCACCTTTTGCTTCATTAATCTCCTTATTTGCAGTTTATTAATAGGTAGTTGTTAAGTTTAAGTATTGGGAAGGATTATGGGCTCTAAAATATGGTCATGCAGAATAAGGCATTTTTGGTGATGCTACACTGACATTAATCATTTTACCTTTAAAAATTAAATACAAAAGCTCCCAATGCTATAGTAAATAGTCCCAATTAATTCCAACAAAAGATGTCGGATAAATCTCACTCACTTTAGGCTTTCACCCTTCCCTGCTCAACTGAGAAACTGAATATTACATCAATTTCAAAATCCCAATTTCCCCTGATATCTGTCTTGGGAGGAAAAGGTAGCTGCTACGGAAGATAAAATCTAGTAAATCTTCAGCAGTTTTAACAGGGATTTACAGTGTGATTTACGCTCCTGACCCTTTTGTAGAATGCTAAGCTGTAGAAATGAAAGTATGGGGAGGAGAGCGATGAACTGAAGGGAGGGATGGAGTGAGTTTATATGAGGCTGAGTCTACAGTTCAAGCCAAATTCTTCCACTCTACTGAACACAGAACCGATGACTCTGTGGACTACAAAGCATTGAGAAATATGGCAAAGGACTGCAAGTTGTGTACTCGCATTTATCATTTAAAGTGGATGCCATCATCAGACCTAACTAGTTGATTTTGTGCTTTGTACTTGTGTCCTAAATTATTCTCCATTTAATAATATTACAAACTGTATATGGATAATGAGATAAAATATACCTCTTAAAAACACCACGTTTGCATCCTAATCTTTACCTCCTGTTTTAATACATTTTGAAATACTGTAGTTCATTAACAGGAGAATAATTGTGAATCAGCAGACAAAGCGAAACATGTGAGTCAGTTAAAACAACACGAGGAAGCATATACTAGTGTTTAGTACCAAGTCCTGTTCTTCTGATAAGAATAGTGCAAAATACCTCTTCACAGTTAAAAGCAATTCTGGCACTGGCATCTGAAAGCTGAAAAAAGCCTCTCTGATAATGGTTGGTAGAGCTACGAAGAGATAAAACCGAAGTGTAACCTATAAAAATAGCTCAATCAAACTCAGCCTTGTCAAACAGAACTAATATTATCCTTGTCATAATAATTATGAACATTTCCCGCCAATAACTCCTGTGGAAATAGGCGAGCACGGATTCAGCACGTTTCCGTCAGGCAGCCAAGGAGGACAATGAGGGGAGGGAGAAACGGAGGAGAGAAAGAGAGAGCGGAAAGGCCAGACAACCCCTCGGTAAATGGGTGTGATGGAATGTGGTCTTTGGGAAGCGCTTTACAGGCAGCGTCATGGTTCGGTCTTGGCACATTATGGGAAATGAATGAATGCGAGATGTCTGCACTTACAGTCATTGGAAGATAGACAATGAGGATGGATAATGGATGGAGATGAAAAATGCATCAATTGTAGTTCATTCACAGCAAATTCCCACGATAATAGTAATATTCCATCTTATATTTAAGAAACGCATGATCATGTGGGTGGTGTGAAGACAAAGGCAGCCATTGGAATCATTTCCTGAGGTACAAATTCAAACTAAATTTTGTTGTTTAAGCCTCCATTGTTCATTTGGAATTTGAATGATAAGCTAAACAAAATTACATGAACAATATAACGACAAACCATTTGCAGAATCAAGTGTAGGATACAACAAATCTTCCAGGAAATGATATTAGGTGCAAGAACAAGACAGCAGAGTACAAATAAAGAAAGTGCTTACCTTTGTGTAAATGCATCAGAACACTGGAGACACACACACACATACACACACGCCCTGCAAGCGACCAGACAGACAAGAGAACCCATCATTGTTCTCCACTTTCTCCACCCACACAAAGCCCACGCAGCATGTGTGTGTGTGTGTGTGCAGATATGCAGGAGCAACAGAGAACGTACACACACGTACAGGAACACACGAGTGTGACAGCGTGAGAGGCTACACACAAAGAACTCAGAGGAGACTCCAGTGCGGTCACATGACACGTGCGCGTGTGCCTGAGTGCAAGTATGTACATGAATTTGCACGCTGGTGCATGTGTGTATGTAAATGATGGGGAAACAAATCAAAGAGATGTGGATATAGAACACATCTGTTTTACGAGGCCCTCGGGGAGCGCAGACGCTCAAAACACACACAATCACCCTTCCTGTATTATTAATAACTTTAAATGGTCCTGTTACATGGAATATTGGCTGTGTTGCTTTAACATGGGTGAGTGTCAGAATTCATAAGAGCAATCAAAGAGAGAAAAGCCCCTATTCAGCTTACTCTCCAATGACCAATCATTTGGTTGGACACTCTACATCTATGGTTATTTTTATAATTTTATTGTTTGATATACAGATTAATTTATCAAATTAATTGCAGTTAATTTAATTTTAATACACTGTTGTGTAAAGTGAAAGAACAGAATAAACATTATAAAAAAGTAAATTACAGAATGCATTTTTGCAATTTGTTTTTGTTACAATCACTCACACAAAATTTATACAGTATATTTATTTTTAGTTTAATTTAATTACATTTTTAAATATTTTTATTTTATTTTAGATTCGATTCGATTCGATTCGATTCAAATGGTATTGTGTCCGTGAAAGATATTTTGCCAGTTATACTAGGGAAAAAGTACAGAGAGAAAGAGAACAGTAGAGAAGTGGTTTTCAATCCTGGTCCAGAAGACCTGACACACTCAGTTCAGTCCATAATGATCTGAATCAGCTGTGTTAAATAAGGAAAACATACAAAATGTGCAAAGCTGTGGTTCTCCAGGACCAGGATTGAAAACCACTGGACACAGCCTAGCTCAGGAACGGAAATGGGAGGCTAATTCCGGCATAGGAAACCAATCAATGAGAAAAATGAGGGAGCGTGCGTGTGTGAGAGAGATAGGGATGGGTGGAGGGGGATGGGAGGCATGTTATCTCTTTAATAGACTAATCAGCGTTGGTATTGTGCATTTGCTCTGCTGAGAAGCTTTGTCTGATATTGGCATTATTGTGGCACTGAATAGAATTTAGTATTAGCGAGTGCTGTGCTGAGGATTAACCAAAAGAATAATGCACGCCAATACATTCCTTCACATGAAAGCGATTTTCATTATAAAGCCAGTGACGTTAATAATAATTGCTTGCTTTAAATCAATATTTTGCCGTTTAAAATGGTTTTCTTTACTGTTCTGCTAAAACACTTTGAAGGCTCTCTTGTTGAACAGGGTTATTGTTGTATTAAAGAGAATGTTGAAGAAGCTTGTCAGATTTTAAACAAAAACTGGTCAGACAAATTCATAATTATTCATCCAGTGTTTTATAATAGCTTTAAATTAGCAGTTACATAATTTTGTATATTAAAAAGACTGAGTGACATTTGTGATACCATTAAATAATAAATAAATTACGAGAATTGATGTAAAAAAAAAAAAAGTTAGTTTTAATATGTGGTTTTGCATTGCAAAAATAATTGTAGCTTTAACCGAAAGATCACTGAAATGAATGAGCAATTTATGAATTCATGAATAATAATTAAATGTTATTTATAAAACTGGCCATTGTAAGTTTGTTCTAAAAAAAAAGAGTGAAAGAAACCTTGAATGTTTATTTCAACATGAAACACCATCTACCATCACAAAACCTTCATTCAGTCAACACAAAGCAAACGATACGCTCATTCGTTTTATGTACTTACACACATACGTTTATCTCCTGACACGCATCTAACATAATTTGCATTCCACAAATGCAGACCGAAAACATGTTCATTAGAAAACGAATTGCTTTTTGTTAAGGTTTAGAGAACAAAGACGAGGAACCACCCTGGTGCACTGGTGATTCTGCCTACACACACTTCCTGAGCTCCTCACCATATAGCGCACATCCATCCTCGGAGGAATTCTCTGTCAATCACAGAGCCTGTGGGCAGCACTGCCTCTACGGCCATTTTGTGAGCGGATCCACAGGGAGGGCTTCGTATTATAGAGATTAATGCTATTATTATTTAATGATCCATAGACCCCCTTCATATATGTATTCAATATATTACATGGTTTAAATAGAGAATACTAAAATACTAAATACAGATCCTAATTTTTACAGATCCTAATACATACAGATCCTACAGAATTTTTTCCCCCCATTTTCTTTCTGTCTTTGTCTTACACTCATGTCTTTCTTTGTCTTTTTCAAATACAAAAAAACAGTTTTCCTGTAGCTGTATCTATATGAACTCTGTCGCTCATTAGTATTGTAATAATGGCTAATTTATCTCATTAGAGCCACTGGAATAAAAGTCAGCCATGTATATTTGGGTACTCTGCGCCATTTATCCTAGATATCAAGATAACGGTCAGACATAGTTGCTCATAAATGCATCTTTTGCTTTGCAATGTCACTCGTTACAAAATACATTAATTGTCACTTATACAAAAAAATAACCAACAGCATTACACAACCACTTGCAGACACACAGCTAAGGTAAATCCTCACGGTTAGTCCAGCATTTGGTTGCGTACAGCACCACACCCAAAGCCACAGTGAGCATATGGAGCGTAACTGAATCCAAATGGTACACGGAACAAGCGCTAATAATGTGTATGAGTCCTAAACGACATTTTGTTTAAGGGGCAATGCAAATGACTTTTAAACATGGCTTAAAATGAACCTTGACAGATGTCAATGACTCATCTTCAATTAAGATAATGAGAAACAGGCCTAAATACAATTCAGTCTATGGCCAGTTTAAAAGCTCTCAATACCCTGAAATATCTAGGCGCTCATCAGTTAATGTTTCTTCAGGGTGTGATGAACACACATGCAGTGAAAAGCACAAGCAAAACCATAACGCTGGCGTCAAGATGGCTTTTGCCACAATAGGGGCATTTATGAATCACACTCCAGGCGGAACCATATTGCTTTATGAGGCTCATTCTACATCATCAAGTGGCCATTATCATATGTCAGCTCTATTCACAAGAAGGCATCGAATGCATATTTGTGCATATGTATGTGTGAATAATGGAAATGTGTTTGACTGACACTGACATCCTTCTGCTAAATACGAAGCATTCACTTCAATACGGGGTGATTTAGCAATCTTCACTTTAGTACATAATTTATGTGCATTGCAAATCTCTTATCTGTTGATAAACTAAATGCATGGTCACTGGTGCTCAAAAAATTATCCTGAGACCATGAGCATACATTCAGTAAGGTAATTTTCTGGATATCTGCAATGAAGTGTGTATCCATGGATGCTGTGTGGTGATACAGGTTAAATGGCCTTTCGTAATCTAGTAAGCTGAGAACAGGAAATGTCAGGGTAGACTCCTCCTGTGTGGATGGACGCAGGTGAGAGATACAGGCTAATGTACCTGGGTTGCCTCAGCTCACTAATGAAGCCCCCCACTGCAGACACACAGACAGGCATACATTGCACACATATGCTACCATTACCTACAAACACATAGATTTTCTGACAGCATATACACAAAAAATTAATTTTAGATATATAAATTCCTGTGAATATTACACATTGCTCAGTAAATTTGTAGCTCTGATACAATTTTGATAAAGGTTCATTTGTATGCAGGTCAACGTGAAAAGTCGAATACCGCCTAGGCAAGGTTCAGTTGGTGCCGCTCCACAGTGCGACCACACCTGACCTCTGTCTAGTTCTCTCACAGACACTGGCCTCCAAGGTTTTCCCATATTAAAGCTACACCTATTAGAGCACAGAGGCTAAACTTTATCTGTGGGGTTCTCTATGATGTCCCTTTCTTCTTGCCTTAAACAGTGCTCTTCATTCCATAGGGCAGGGCTTTTTGAAGCTTTCTGCATCTAAGGAAAATCGCCTTCGCCTAATGAAAAGGTGACAAATATGCTCATGTTTCTAGCCAGTTCTATACTCACTACTTTATCTCAAACAAAGGTGTATGTTTGAGAATGTGTGCATGTGAACATATATTTGTCCATATGTATGCATTTGCGTGTGAACCGCTTCCGATTCTTTGCAGTGTGAATAGGGCTTGCGCATTGATTTCTGGACAGCCTTTGCGGTGTTACATAAAATTGATCTCATAAAGGTGTACGTTTTTTTTGTATTTTCGAAAATTCCGAGGGCATCTTTGAAAAGTCTCATTGTTTAAGGGAACCCAAAGGCACAGTCCCTCGTCCTCAGCACAGCTTGACAGAGAAGTCACTGTTCTTATTGCAACGCTATATTGGACAGGTTAGCATTATGTGACAGACCGTTATACATGCACTTTATAAGGCCATCTCCAGTGGTGTGCACAAGACACACACTCCAGATAAAGGAAGTATGGTCTGCAGGGCCTCAGGCATTAGAACATACACACATAGACAATGTAAATGAGTGTGCGTAGTACATGTATGTGTGTGTGTATATGTGTGTGTGCGCTTGCCGCCTGCACTTACCCCTCAGATACCCTCATGATCTTTGCAGACAGTAGTGTTGCTTGTGTTCCGTCGCTTCCACGAGCTTCCCAGCTCTGGTCTCACACACACTCTCATTCATACTTCCTTTCTCTCGCTCTTGTTCACTATGTCTCTTTCTCCATCCTTGCTTCCTAACTCCACTCACACACTCACACGCTCCAGGAGAATGAGATCGGTAGCCTCACCCTGGCACAGAGAGTAGAGAGACACATGGGAGGGGTGTTTTGTAATCTGCCAGGTCGTACCACCCACGGGAGAGTGCTGACGAGAGGGGGAACGGGAAGAGGAGAGTGAGAGAGGAAGCCATGAGAGCTCTCCATCTATACCATCACCGACACCCTCCATCTGACTGCAAGTGGTCTCTCCCACCTTCTGATTGGATCTCCTGCCTTGTCTTCATTAAAATTCGAGTGAAAATAAAGAGGAGAAACAAGGGGAATGCCTTCACACTGGAGATTGATTCAGATATTGGTATTTGCCTAAGACATAAGGATTAGGATAAATCATCAAGGCATGCTAGAATAAGCACGCTACCACCGCCGTGCTGTGCGTGAGCTGATGAAGCAGCATGTGTGAGCTTGCGGTGGGGGTAAAACTAGTGTACATGACTGTAGAGTCACTGTATGCAGTGGAAACTGTATGCAGTCTACCATGCAAAAACAGCTTGCCTATATAATATAGTAAATTACCACTCAAGCAGATTAAAAATAAATCAATGCTATAGCGCTAAATTAAAGGATCATGCTCCCAAGGGACGACACCATCATGACGAAGGATGTGCTTCTCACTACATGCTTCATTGTAGCCTTTTATTTTCTCACTGACTGTGGACTGAATGACACAATGAGTCGGTGTCATGTCAGGAAATGACATGTCGGTGCAGTTACAGTACGCAGTGGCTCCGATTGTGTGCGGCTGCGTTTTTGCATCTGGGTTTTTTGGGTGGGGTTTTCCACTTTGGCTTTTGAGCGAAAACCAGATATCGTCTTAAAAGCACTATTCTATGTGTGAAGGTGCCTTCTCATTTCGGAAAACGAATGGAATGGTAGATGTGCTTGGATCGGTGCGTGAAAATGCATGAATAGCTACATTAGCCATCCCATCACCCATCGGAGGCTTCAGCAGTCACTAAAATCAATGACATAAATATGTTTTGAGAGATCAGCACAAAAGGTAGTGTTGCTCACGCCATATCTCCATATCCAAAACCTATCGAATCCGAATTTGATAGGTCAAAGCAAAAAGGGCTCAGATTTCAACATGTATGCAATCAGGATTATTGAGATTGAAACTGATCCCAGGGATTAAATAAAACCATGGGTGTTGTGACATATCTGAGTACCTTGGGCAGCATGCTAAAGATAATTTGATGCGAGTCGGTTGGGCGTATTGTATCAGGTTTGATTGACATTGATCCCTGCAGTAAAACAGCCAAAATCCATCAAGGCGATTTGATTGGCAGGTGGGTGTGGGAGGGCAAGTGCAATGTGTTTAACTGTATTTGTGTATATAATATTGTCTGACAATGTGAAATCTTGAGATATATATATATATATATATATATATATATATATATATATATATATATATATATATATATATATATATATATAACATTGAGCTACTGATGAACAAATTGGCAACTGTTTAAATGTGTACGTGGCTGATTTCTCATGCCTTTCACATTTGTGCTTATCTACAGTACAGGCATTGCATATGTATCTAAATGATGGGTTGTGCACATTTGAATTTGCATGTGTGTTAGTGCTTAAGGTTTAAGCGTTTCTAAAAGTGTTTGCAAAAGACTGTTGTGCGTGTGTGTGAAAATAGATGCTGAAGATTGTTCTACTCCCTACCCCCAACAAAGTGAACGCATTTACACGCCTCACCGCCACCTCAAGCTACTGACACTAACAGTGTGAGCATTTGCATATTTGTGTGTGTTTTTACAGTTATTAACCTTGTTAATACTCCATGTGTAGAGATTTTAAAGGCATCATAGAGCTTTTGTGGCATTAAGAAGCATTGTATGCATCTGTGTACATATGTGTCAGTTTGTGCATAAACATGGTGGCTGGTGTGTTCATTCACACGATGAGATTGTCTTTCTACCCTTGGTTCATTCTCAGTCTTTTACAGAGGTGTTCTTGGAAAAAAAGAGGAAGCCTTTTTCAGTTTGGCAGTGGGCACACCCTATAGGAATGCCTGTCTGCCTCCAGTCTTCTCCGTCGTGCCACAGAGCAGAGGAGATATGATTAGCCAGCACTACTGGAGTTTGATGCAAGAATAGAGGAGAATAAAAGCATGTGGGGGATGGTGGGAGGAAACTGGCCATATATACGTTCCTTGTGATGACCCTATTGATTTTGACTTATCGTGAGACAGTGGTGAGGTTAGACAGTAAGAGAAGTAACAGCAGAGAAAGGGATGGAGGGGGAGAGGCGACAGATGGAATCAAGAGACTAGATATATATGGAGCATATAGGAGAGACCTTTGCTAGTCACATGGACCTTTGCTAGTCTCAAGGACTAGATCTCAGTAACTATGACGTTTGAAGTCAAAAGTCCAGTTGCACAGATGTGTTACTCTCAATCTCAATTCAGTCGTTTAGTATGTTGGTTTCTAACACCTACCATAGTTCAAAACCATTTTAAATTCAGTTATCACATACTAACCTCACCTTATTCCAAAACTGTATGACTTTCTTTCTTCTGTGCAATATAAGAGCAGGAAAGAGCTTTCCTGGTGCATTTCAGTCCTTGTTAGTGGAACTAATGCAAACAATCAACTATGGGTGGCAATAAGATCTCTGGGATAAAGTTGTGGACAGGAACAAGTCAGGAGATGGATACAAAAAAGGCTTTATCAATGCCTAGAAGCACAGTGAAGTTTATTATTAAGAAGAGGACGGTATTTGGTGCAACATGGACCCTCCCTGGATCAGGATCTCGCTCCACACTAAATATGTCTGGCGGCATTCCTACAGTAAAGCATGGAGGTGATAATATCCTGTTGTGAGGGGGTGTTTCTCTGCAGTAGGGACTGGAGCACTTGTCAGGATAGAAGGAAATATGGATGGGGCAAAATATGGTAAAATTCTTGAGGAAAATCTGCTTCCTTCTGCCAGAAAGTTGTCAAATGGGAAGAAGGTTTACCTTCTAAAATGACAATTTGGAAGGTTTACAGTCTGAAATTAAGACAGACGCAGTTTTTGTTTTATCCAGCTGTATTTACTTAATTTATAACATCCAAGTGAAAGATATACACCAACATGTCAGGAAGGAAAAAAAAAAAAAACAGAATCACTGAATTGGAAAAAGGATTACCCTCTTGTGTCAGTATTTTGTTGAACCACCTTTAATCACAGCCTTTAGTCTACATGTAACTTTGCACACCTAGACTTTGCAATATTTGCCCACTGTTCTTTGCAGAACTATATATATATATATATATATATATATATATAATATATATATATATATATATATATATATATATATATTCCTGAAACAATAAACCACACAAAATGAAAACATCATGTACTGTATTATTACACTATATGATCTGGAAGAGAATCATAGAAGGTGAATGAAAGAACAGCAGCGATAGTGAAATGGCGAGAAAGCGAGAGAGATAGAGAAGACAGGGAAGGAGAATATACAAGAATATACATTTCCTTCTGTGATGGCGAATGAGGAAGCTCCATTGATTTGACTACATCAAGTGACACCCCCCTTCGGCAAATGTTACAGTCTAAATAGAGCATATTTTGTGCGTGTGTAAGCCATCACAAGCTCCATAGACCAGCTCTTTTTCTAATAGATTCCATCTGTCTGCCACAAGCCCCCACCGAGCAGGCAGAGATTCTGCTAATGTTTATGCTCACACCTCTGAAGAGATGGAGACCCCCGGTGCTTGTTCTCAAAGGCTGGACATCAGGGTCATCATAGCATACATTGAAGATAGCAGAGTGGTGTGCAAAAGTGAATTCTGTAGTTTGACATTAAAAACTTGCTCTGTTTTTGAAACACCTTGTCCAGTAACAAGCAACTTCTACAACAAGACTTATTTTTACCGAACATAACATTCCTGTGATTTGTCACGCAACCCACACCTCTGCAGCTGAGCAAGCCATGGAAAAAATCATATTTTGTCTGATTGTATTTAGTGCAAATCTATCAGTGGTGGACAAAGTACACAAGCATTTCATATACAATTTTAATTTACAGTAGATGATACTAAAATTATACAACAATACTAACTTTTCACACCATCAATATAGTCCCTTCACAGACTCAAGCACTAAGAATCAAATTGCTCCTGGTTCTTGGCTGATTTTGAGTCAGATATGACTAATTTTGTGAGACTCACTCTGACTGGATCATTAAATCAGTGACTCATTCACTTAAGACCAGCAGCAATTGGATCATTCATCAGTTCGGTATAATAAATGGAAACGTTTCAGGGATGGGGTTTAGCCAGATTAAATGAGTGGAGAAGTCCTGCTTACGTCAACAGAGAGAAGTCTGCAATTTTCACCAGAAGGTCCAGTTAAGACATTTTGATTAAATATTAGGTTATCAATAAAATCAAAAACACTATGTATTTTAATGAATGAAACATATACACAGATTAATTGTTCACAATCAGATCTAAAACATGCATTCATAAAAAAGGTGATAAAGTAATTTTATGTCAAGTTAAGGGTATGGTTTGGGTGTGGTTTAATGTACTCCACATTTGAATGAGTTTAAGAACAGTTACATGTGCGTGTGCACTTGAAAATAATCCAATTATTAGCAAGGAGACTCTTTTTTTTTTTTTTTTTTTTTTTTTTTTTTTAAATAGATGAGGTGTAGTTATCTATGTTCTATAGTAACTTGTAGTGTAATTAACTACTTTTTCAAAAAGGCAGGTTGACTATAGTTTAATCATTAATAGCTTTTATCTTGACAAGTTACAGTTTCAAATTAGCTCAGCACTGCTAGTGGCAATGAGTTAGCGATTTACCTCTTTGGTTGTTCAGTGCGGATATGTCCTGCAAATTAACACTAAATTTGTTGACTAGCGCTTTGTGGAGTAGGTTTGGTTAGAATCAGGGTCCAGCTATAGAGGCTGCTGGGAATTTATCCTCTCATAATCAAATAAAAGCCACTTATTCTCTGTGTTTCCACCAAGATACTGAAGCCAGCACAAATGCCAGGCTCATCATACACTGAGGGCTTGTTAAATGTGCCTTACTGCCTGATATAGACATTAACTGATTTCCAGTATGTGTGTGTGTGTGTGTGAGTGTTGAAAAGTAAAGAGCAGGCTGTCAGTTTCTCTGGCTCTTGAAATGCATGGCTGCCCACACGCCTGTTTGAGATCCACCCAGATGTCTCAGGCCCAGCTCAACCCTCCTGCTCCTGAGTAGGATGAGAGGATGAAAGTGCATGCATGTGTGTGTGTGTGTGTGTGTGTGTAGGTAGCACACAGACAATTGTCAAAGTTCAGCTATTTAAAGCCAAACTCCGCTGCAGTACAGCATGAAGGGTGGAAAAACGATGGGAGTAAGAGAAAGAGAAACGAAAGAAAGAAAGCTGGAGGAAAATCCCTAGTACTGGAATGAACACGCTTTTCACTTTTTTTCTAATCCAGGAATAGTCAATTAGTTCTCAAATCAATCAAATGAAAACTGTATTGATTACTCTTGTGTGAATTGCTACCTGCACTGTGTCTTGAAAAAGAAAAGCACAGCATTGTTTTTCTGATTGGTCAGAAATGATGACACTTATTATCTTGACATCACTGTTCACATGACAGTTGAGAAATGTCTACAGAAATAACAATGAGTGCAGGTCAGAGACATACTGTATGACAGAGCATATTTTATTATTTTAGTACACAGCTCTTTGTAATACTTTATGAGTTGGTCAGTTGTGGCATTGAGCATTAAAATATTTTTCTACAATAAATGTAATCTGTATATTTCACCTTGGTCCATGGCAAAATACCAGTGTTATTTTTATGCCTCTTGTATTATGGTCTATTCTTTTCATACCAACATGCATTACAATAGCTAACTGGTGCCATCTTGTGAAAATATATATATATATATTTGTATGTATATGTATATGTGTGTGTGTGAGTGTGTGTGTGTGTCTGTGGGTGTGTGTGTGTGTGTGTAGGGTTAAAATGATCAAAGACTTCTGCTTTCCTGTCCCAAACCTATCTTCAGTGACAAAAGGGCCATTTGGAATTCCTGAAGGCACAGAAAGTGCTGATAGTGATCAAGGCCCGTAGGCCAACATGTGTATACATTGGGGGTTTGCTTATTGTCACACCTTTTACACAGTGGGTGAAGCTGTAATTTGCTGATTGGTGAGTTTGAATGTCTCACATTTGGTTTTTAGTCACATGAGGGCCTAAATCGTCCCAGTACTTTAGTACTGTACATTTAGTTCTGTAACTAAAGCGGTGCGAAAGGCCCTATGGTCAAGGAAGGGGTAAAAGAAGATTGTAACTGTTGCTCTGTCTCTTTTCTTCGCTCTCTTTTTGTCTCACATGTACAGTATTATACCATCATGCTGATAACGTATCTTTAGTGCTTCTGCAAACCTACAGCCTGAACCACTGTAGGGAAACCACGCTTACAAATATATGTGTGTGTGTGAGACGCTCCCTGAACGTCAGCGGAGACCAGGACAACTAGATGCGCCCCAGAGACAGATCCCCAGTAAAGACCTTGTCTCCTAGACGGCCACCAGGACAAGACCTCAGGAAACAGATGAGTCCTCTGCAAAATCTGACTTTGCTGCAGCCTGGAATTGAACTGTTGGTTTTGTCTGGCCAGAGGAGAACTGGCCCCCTGACTGAGCCTGGTTTCTCCCAAGGTTTTTTCTCCATTCTGTCACCGATGGAGTTTTGGTTCCTTGCTGCTGTCGCCTCTGGCTTGCTTAATTGGGGACACTTGATTTCCAGTGATATCGTCGACTTGATTGCACAGATACTATTTAAACTGAACTGAGCTGGATGATGACATCACTGAATTCAATGATGAACTGCCTTTAACTGAAAATTTAGTGTCATTTTGCATTATTGACACACTATTTTCCTACTTAATACTGTAAAGTGCTTTGACACAATCTGTATTGCACTATATAAATAAAGGTGACTTGACTTGACTTGTGTTAGTTAATAAAGTAACTTGGAGTGCATAGTATTAATGCTATTATATATATTGTAATTAGGGCTGTTGATTTAACATGTTAATTTGGTGTGATTCATTTTGAAAAAACAACAACGTGTTTAATGTTGAATCAAATAATTTCTTTCTGAAGCAACTTTTTTGTAATGTCTATTCAAATATTTTCTCATCTAACGCAATAATGACTTGATATGAGATTGATTTGCGATTAATTAGATGACTTATTTGGCAAAATTAGATTAAAAATGTAATCGCTTAACAGCCATAATTGTAATATTTTTGCAGTATTTCGCAACCCTGTAGTGTTTTACTGGTTTAATAGTCACTGAATTAACTTTAAAATCTAGAACACTGCTGGAAATAACTTGTATATGCAAGTTTGTCACATATTACGGCTGCGTCTGAAAGCCTAGGCAGCTGACTTGCTGCCTCGCTGCCGTATGAGGCAATGACTTTGCAGGAAGCGTTTTTGCACGAAGGCACCTCATGAAACTGATTTCTGACAGGCTTCAGAGGCAGCGTAACGGTTTAATGATCTACAACAAAATAGAACAAATTTTGGTGATATGCTGCCTCCGAAGCCAGCATTTTAGAGCTTTTGGACGCAGCATACATTTCTCATCATTGGTATAGATGGACAAATCACAGTTGTTTGTGATTACAGCATGGGGAATTTTATTTAAGAAAGGGTGTCTGGTCCTGCTCCTTGCACTGACCTATACAGAGTTTAGCTCCAACCCCAATTAAGCACACCTGAACAAAGGTAATCAAGGTCTTGGGCATACAAGAAACTTCCAGGCAGATGTGTTGAGGCAAGTTGGGGCTAAACTCTGTAAGACAAGATAATGGCTAATCAGTTAATAAAGATTATTTTGATCAAATAAATAAATAAATAAATATATAAATTTGTTACATCTGTCAACTGCAACCATAAAAGCTTGTGGAGGCTTGTTACCAATCCAACCAGCAATTATGCTTAATAAATTGAGAGACGCAGAAATTATGACCACGATTAAAATACGATTTATCATGCAGCCCTAATATTAGGCACCAATCGTTGGAATTAATATATTTAATCATACTTTTTCATGTACAAATATTTCATACAATATATTAATAAACTCCATTTTTCCTCCAGGACAGTGGTTTCACTGAAATTACATAACAGACAGCATCCATTAGCATTAGCTTTGGATCTTCTGAGTCATAATAGAGATCTGGGCTATAGCTTTTATGTTTACACAGGCTATTACTGAGTGGCATGTCCATAGGGCATGTAAATTTGCTGTTGGGTCTATTTTCACGCCTCCATTCTGTTTGCATTAAGTAGAAAGATAACTGGTTTGTAAAGGGCCGTGGATCACAAGTAAATGGTTAGAAGCACTTACGGCAAGAGATGGGTTTGGTAAATGTCTAAATGTCCAGACTGGACTTGCCTGGAAGTGCAATCTCCATACCAGCCATCCTATTGACCCCTGCTGAACCAATGAGTGTTTCTCTGAGTCGTGGAGGAAATTTCATTCACTCACATCTCCAGTCTCGCAGCTTCCCCTTATCAGCTCTAAAATGAGTCAGCACTTCTGTTCATCCTTTCCTCAGCCTCCGCCACCTTCCCAGAATCTTACGCAGGTTCCCAGACTGATCCGGGCCAAGTGCTCCCTCGGGACTGGTTGGAAAGCAACGACCAACAGTAGCCTTTATCCTGCTAGACATGAGTCAACCACAGATCACCTCATGTTACTTCAGCCTATTGTGTCATACGTTTGCAGTGGTGGAAAATTTTGGTAATTTTATATACTTCTTCCTACAATAAGGAAGATTAGTGTATGAAGACACAATTTTAAAACATTAAACTTCAATAAACTCAAATATTAATGTATGTAATTATGTTAACAGACAACACATAGGGCAAAATGTGTTAACATAACACTATGCAGACATAATTTTATATCATTTGACACTGCTATAGCAGTGGGGAAGATGCATGAATATTAATTTGCATTATTTTAACTTTTTTTAATAGTTTATGTGTTATTTATAGTTTTAAAGTTCCATACAGATGGTGACAGACAAATGTGGACATGTCCATACTCAATCATTCCATACAATGGGCTTAAACAGCTTGCTTTTTCACAATAACTGACATGACCTAAATATGATTTTCATTTACAATAATCAGTACTGAAATTCAGCATTGATAGTTGATTTTTCACACCTAAGTCGCATGGACACTCAAGCTCTTATAATCTCTGATGATCCGAGTTGTTATGCTGAGAACAGCTGCATATGGATCAGTCCAATTCGCAAAATAAAAAATTCAGGGCAATTTGTGAACCAATTCAACAGGTTCATTGAAAAGATTCCGCTTTTTCACAAATCAAATATGGCTATTATATCTCAAAGTGGTTGTATTTTATTTATTTATTTATTTATTGAAATAAAACAAAAAAAATTATGAAACGTAGAAGAGAAAAAATTCTTTATCACTGTCCACCACTGTTAGTTGGTAATGAATATGTGTGTGTATTATCAATTTCAGCTTCAATTTCATGGTTAACAATATTTTACATATTCAGTGTGCACCTTGCAAATTCAACATTCCACATAAAGTTAATCTTATTTGGTAAACATAATTTATGCTCACAGACCTTATGTCTGGCAAATAACTGAAAGCACTTAGTGTCTGACTAAAATAACATTTGCTCAGTATTTTGTAGGTCCACAAATGTTGATATAGCTAATTTAGTCATGATATCTATCAAGTATCAGATACTGTTGGCAAGAGTGTCTTTATTAGGAAGTGGTAATTCATGAGCAGATAATTCATAGAGGTATCGTCCTCTATCTCTTTTAAAATGATCAATATGAATCTCAGAATTATAGCAGGCTGCTCTACCCCTGAGAGGGCCATGGCTGTTTTATTTTTAGCTCTGCTGTTCTTTTATCATTTTAGGTAGCTATAATTTTAGTAAGATTTGGACCAATATTACCTTAAGGGTGTTAATATATTGTGTAATAACCAAGTGATTTTTACTTCATCATATTTATGTAATTACAACATAATTACAAAGTAATAACAATTGAATAACACAATAATATTGTTTCTTTTAGTTACACTAATCTGTAACAGATCACAGTTAATTTGCTGGTTGTGAAGATCTGCTATTTTGAGTGCTATGCACACAAATTACACATACTGATGGAGTTAACAGAGCAAAACAGTGCTTCATCAAAAATAAGTGACAGACCTTTAATAATCCTTTGAATTCCATTTATTGATGCAGAAATGCCTTGCTTTTTTCAAGATTGCATAAATTCCATAACTTCATCATTTGAAGGAAGCAACGTCTGATCTGAAATGCTTTATTTCCTGACAGTGGTGATCGCATCAGTAAGCAGTTTACTGCTAAATCCAAATATGACAAACAGAGCATTATGTAGTGTTATGATTTTTCTAAATAAAGCATGAAAGAGAACACAACTGTCCTGAATTCTTTTACTCTATGTGTGTGTGTGTGTGTGTGTGTGTGTGTGTGTGTGTGTGTGTGTGTGTGTGTGCACGGTTCCCACTGCAGTACTGGGGGTACGGCTCAGAGAAAAGGCTGATTCACTGGCACTCTCCTCTGTGCCAAGCACATGGCAGCCTGGCAGAGCAACTTGGCATGCTCCACCCTATGCTCACAAGAGGGCAAAGCAATGACAGAGAGAGAGAGAGAGAGAGAGAATAGAAAGGGATAGCGAAATAGACAGTTCAGCAAGTTTATCTGCCTATAAAAGCTACTGAGGAACTAGCTGGTAACAGATCACCACAGTCAAAATGGAAACCACTTAAACTGACCCTGCCAGGATACACAGAAAACAACAGAAAATACTATGACAGGCTACAGTCATAACATCCGAATGTCCTGCGATGTATTATCAAAATAGTTCCATACACAATGAGCACTAGCTGACAAAAGAATGCTGGCAAAGTATGCGAAGAGATTTCTGACAAATCCAGTCTGCTGCAGCTAGATCTGGTCTAACAGAGCGAGACAGATTCTGATTCCAGCAAATATTCATACAGACAAAAAATAAGTAAATAAAATAAAGACATTAGATTTCAGTGAAGTAAGAAAATTATGTAAAAACAACTGATTTTCATCATATTCAAACTCAATACAATCTTAAGCCCCTTTCACACTGCACATTGGTGCCGGAAAATTGCCAGAAAATTGCCGGATCGCCTTCTGTGTGAACGCAAACATGTCCTGGGATTGATTCCGGGATCGATCCCGGGTTGGGAACCTAGTAACATTGCCGGGTTCAGTCCCGGAACGAGCTCTGTGTGTGAACAAAAGCCAGAACCAGTGCCGTAAAGGGTGTGTCGTTGTGATGACGCACGTTATCGTGTGACTCTTTTACCAGGTGTTTTGAAGGCAGATCAAGATTCGCGACAAAAATTATGTGCAAACTGTAATGAAGCGGAGCTCAGTTAGCTCCTCACTATCCGCGCTGAAGCTGAGATCGATTAAGTTAAAGTTAACGTGCCTAGCATTTTCGACTTGTAGATTACACGTCACATCTTGATGTCACGTGTCATTACGGGCCCTTTACGGGTTGTGTGTGAATGCACGCACAGATTCCGGGAAATCACTGGCAGTGTGAAAGAGGCAAAATCTAGCGACCCGGGAACAATTGCCGGGACACATTACCCGTGTATTTTCCAGAATCGCAGTGTGAAAGGGGATTTGGAGTTATTTAAGTTTAAATGTGTATTTGTATTTTTACATTCGTTCAATATAGGTTATAGTCAATATTACTTTTTCAATTATATATTAGTTATGAGATTATATATTATGGATGCATTATTGTTTTGATTATGCATTATGGAGTTCTGATTATGAATTACAGTATAGACATATTATGTTTTTTGTTTTTTTGATATGACATCAGTCCCATGAAACACTAATCACGACACTTAATGAAATGGCTCAAAAACTTGTAGAAGCAAGCTAAAATGGCATGGTTGCTTCAACAAATGTGTTTTTATCTCACTTTTTCTTTTTGTAACACTATTGGTTAATTTTAGGGTAGGGTTTAGTGTAGGTTGTGTTATTTGTAAATGCAATACAGCATTAACCTTTTAGTGTTACTCACAGACATTTCATATCCAAACTGCTTGGATAGTTCAACAACCAACTAAATAAAATTTCCCCAGATTCATGTCCATGTTCATAAGATAAAAATGAATGTGCATTTAATACCACTCACTAGACATTTCCCTTTGAAAGCATTCCGAACCGTGCAGGAAGCATGTATACCTTTTTTTTTTTTTTTTTTTTTATAGCCTGGGTTGATTAATACTATTCTTGAGCAACAGTGGTCCATTTAAATTTTGAAATCAAATTTGTTTCTATGGATTTTTTAATTCCATTGTGACTGAAATTGATTTGGGAATCGATTATTTGGGAATTTGATATTTAAAGCAAAACATATGCACTAACCTGAATTCTTACAAATTTTCAAATTTGTTATTACAAATTAGAATTTGCTTCCTGTGTAACGATGTAACTCGCTGCTTAACTACCACAGTATGATAGAAATTATCTTGCCACGACTGTTTACTGAAACTTAAACTTTGTTGTACATCCATCTTCTGAACAATGTTGATTCAAAATGTAGTATAGAACTATCAGTAATGACAACACACAGGTGGTGGAGTATTAATTTGCTAATTGGAATAATAAATTGCTAATTGCTAATAAATCTGTTCAAGATATAATTAATGTCAGATTATTGCTGTAAATAACAAACATGGCATCTAAGGGCTACTTCATATTTTTGTTCTTTGATGTGCTTTATTTACAAATGTTAATTCACATATGCACACTGTTCAAAAATATCGCTTTCATTCTCTTGACAATAGAAGACAGAATAAAATTTGCATACAGTCTATATGGAATAAAAGAAAGAGATTGTACTGCATGCATAGCTTGCTTATTTAGATCCTAATCTATTTAAGTTCACATGACATAGGCCTACTAAAAGAAACTATGCTTAACCACAGGTCGAAAGCAGATGCTGTTTGCAAATTTTCATTGGAACTATGGTTTCTGGAAACACTGAATCTTTAAACTACAATGCCCTAATCAGATTATACAAATATTAGGAAAAATAGGCTGTTTTATTTATTTTTTATTACACTGAATTTTAAAATTGCTATTAAACTGATTGTTGGTGTACAGTATCATCCATACCATCTTGTTTAAATGCTTGTTTAAGTGCATTCCACAATTGCCTTCCCCACAAAGGAAATAAAAGCATTACAATTTTACATTAACAAGGTATCTTATGGTGGCAGTTTAATTCAGTTACTTGACTGTAAACAGACAAAGCCATACGATGCCTTTAAATGCTTGCTAGGTCTTGGAACAGAGCTAGTGACAGTTGCATTTGCAAAGGACTATCAATAGCAGAGCTCTTTGTGCACTGCAAAGGCAGGTCTCTCTTCGTGGCTTTGCTTCCTCTTTAGGTTTTATTTCGGGCTATTTTTAGCTGACAGAGAAATGCTATTTTGGGAATAAGGCCCATGTCATTGATTATGTTAAAAGAATAAGCTTCACAGATGCAGTATTTACAGTGTACAGTGTATGGGACATGATGACATTGTCACAAAAATTGAAATGTTGAACGATTATTCTCATAAAACCACAGAAGGGAATAGTGCATTTATGTTAGTGTGAGCATGTTGTCCAGACTTATATTCTCATAGTATCTAATATTAAATGTATGATATTAAAAAAAAATGGCAACCAGCAAATAAGCTTAAACATACACATAAAATAGCGTTTAGAGAGGACAGCATGGAAACAGGCTGGATTGATCTGTGTGTTGGTGGCATAAGCACATTGGTTGTGGAGTAAGAACATTGCGTGAGGCAAGAAAAGGGAGATAAATGGGGGGATGGAGGCGGGAGAGGAAAAAAGGAGGATGGCAAGAGAAGGGAAGAGCCACATAACATCTAATTGCTATAAAGCAGCCTTAGAATCTCTTCTCTCCCACATGCACAGCTCATCCCGGCCCAGTTAAACTGGGCTCTGCTCGTTAATATGCTGTTAGGCTGCTTCCTCTGAGAGGACACATTAGCCAGACTCAGACTCAAACACGAACAGACAGAGGGGTTTTACTGGATCCACCACAGGCATAGGGCACATATTTGCATTACAATGGCAATTAAACTGGAAATAAATGGTTTATAGTCAGTCAGTGATATCACGGGTGCTACGTCTATTACAGCAGTTATTTGAGCTCTATCCCATTACAGCTCACTGCTCGTTTAAGCAAGCATTTGCATTTAAACACCTACACTGTACAAACCCGATTCCAAAAAAGTTGGGACACTGTACAAATTGTGAGTAAGAAAGGAATGGAATAATTTACAAATCTCATAAACTTATATTTTATTCACAATAGAATATAGATAACATATCAAATATTGAAAGTGAGACATTTTGAAATGTCATGCCAAATATTGGCTCATTTTGAATTTCATGAGAGCTACACATTCCAAAAAAGTTGGGACAGGTAGCAATAAGAGGCCGGAAAAGTTAAATGTACATATAAGGAACAGCTGGAGGACCAATTTGCAACTTATTAGGTCAATTGGCAACATGATTGGGTATAAAAAGAGCCTCTCAGAGTGGCAGTGTCTCTCAGAAGTCAAGATGGGCAGAGGATCACCAATTCCCCCAATTCTGGGACGAAAAATAGTGGAGCAATATCAGAAAGGAGTTCCTCAGAGAAAAATTGCAAAGAGTTTGAAGTTATCATTATCTACAGTGCATAATATCATCCAAAGATTCAGAGAATCTGGAACAAGAATTACAAATTAAATTTCTACTACAAAGTAGATCTTCAGTGTGTTTATGTTTTTACAGAGCACCAGAGCACATCCACCTATACGTAATCACCACGGACCAATGGAACTCCCAAAATAAATTTGTATTGGTCTGATTTTGTCCAAAATGTTGTCACACAAGTTTGTTCTTTGATTTCGCTTTAAGTATATTGGGGCCTTTATACAACAGCTTTATACAACCTTGAGTCACAGGCATGTTGGAGCCTATTTTATTGTACTACTATATGCATAGTAAAAATATAATTAAGCATGACTGATTCTTCCGATGTGAACTGAGAACGTCCAAGAGTGGTGTTTCGGTGGTGCAGGATAAAAGTCACTATACAGTGACTTATAAGGCAGCCCTGGTTTGGTCATGCACTTTGGAATGCAAGACTGACAGGCACCATTGTAATGTGGCTATAATCAAATTTAGTCTAATGCTGTAGTTCTCATTGTCTCCTATTGACAACACGGAGTGGGGACAATCTCTTTGCACAAACACATTTGAAAAAAACCCACTATAAAACGTGCTCTCTCTCTCCCTCGGTACGCTAGCAGAAAGCTTGGGGTGCAAAATTTCTGCATCTGGATCCACAGTCCATTTGCAAATTATTGGACCTTAATTAACTCTAAGTGTTCTCCAAAAATGCTTCCAGAACAGGGAGAGACTCCTTGTAAACTTGCCATAAAGAAACCCATTTCATTTCCAAATGCTTCTGCTGACCCAGCGAAGAGCGACAAGGGAAAAAACGAGGAAAGGCAGAAGGAGAGAGAGATAGGAGGAGAGAGAGACAGGAACCTCTTTCCATGCCTGTGCAGTTTTCTGACTCTTCATCATAATCCAGGATAAATCCTGCTGGTGGTATTATACTCATCTTTCGGTTCTCTCGGTCTCTGCTGCCTGCAACCCCCCACCTCCACCATCACCCGCACCCACCCACTACAACAAACCTTCAATCAAACTCTCTTCTCATCGGTGGCCCCAGAATGCCTCCTTAATGTTGCTATTTCAGAACGAAATCCACCCTTTAGCCTGTCTCTCCCTCCGGGGGGAAGCTCATTGTAAAACAAACCGTCTGTCTGTCACAGAGCCTGTGTAGGTGTGAACGCACTCACACTGCCTCGTCTGCATACATGAATATTTAAATACAGAAATTAGCCCGTTACCTTGGAATGCGGAGAGACTTAAAGATCCGATCCTCTTAGAAAAGAGAGATCAAATAAGGTTTCTCTCAGAGAGGTTGTGGGATTAAATAGACAAATTTGAAACCTCCGCTGAGGACATTTCCTCATGTTCGGGTAATTGCAGTAAAAAGGTAAAGTGACACTGCTGTCATTAGCGTTAAAAATGATTGTTAGTCAGCAATGACTGCTGCGCCCTCAAAAATCAGAAAATAGACATTAGAGGATACTGTAATAGAGAAATCCTGACAGATGTAAATGAGATTGAGGAGTTGGAAGTACAGCACACCAAAAAGACCAACATATTAAAAGCTTTGAAAATATGTGCCTATCTACATTTTGCAAAACATACCTATAGCCTACATGCAATTCACTGTAGTGTCCAGCTGAAATTAGCACTAGAGGCAGAAATAATGTTCACAATTTCTATTCTTTTTCATCCAAATTATGATTTCAGAGGCATTTATCATTTACTAAAGAATTCTTTTTAAACAGTTCCTTCCACAATACTATGTTATGACCTTAAAATGCTTTTACCATACTACATGATTTATAAACAAATACATTTCTACATTTACATTACATAAACAGCTTCATATGTATGGCCTTTCTGAAATTTTGAGCTTGTTTTCTCAAGAAGGTGATTATAGAGTATAGAGTCACATAGAGTTTATTTCCAGAATACAGTTGTGTATTTGGGCTTTTTATTGGTTGACACCCATAGGACCCATAGCGACCATTTATTGTTATTTAGTGTTTGATGATGTTTCTCTTCCTGTCAATGCCATAGCAATCAATGCTCTGTTTTGTAGAGGCAATTAAGTGCTCTTCCATTTTCCACTCAAATGGTGCTGTTATTTGTGGCAGAGCTGCATGTTTAAAGATGATGTTACTGAGACAACAAACTGACTGTAACTTTTTTTTTTTTTTTTACCAGTCTATTGCTGATTTGATTCAGTATCTTTGTCATTACAAGCTGCTTTTGATGCAACAGCAAGACATTTCTTATACAATAAAATTCATAGCCATCAATGCGCGCATATTATATTAATAAATAATATATTATTCTGATAGCCAGGGAAAATAATTATTTAGACAGCCAGGGAAAGTGGCTGGAGTTTACAGTTCTTATTTATTGAGCGCAATAAGAGTACTGAGCGCAAATAAATCACCATTTTAAAAACAGTGCACTTATGCTGTAATAAGATGGTCATTTGGTCCTTGAATAATGTTTCGGTGTAGTATAGAGGACTTTGGGGAACTTGGTAACTGATAGTAAACTTCATTGGTACCTCACCTTGGACAGCATTCCACTTAGACCTAAAACATGAGTCACAATAAAAGAACTCAAATTTTGCTTTTGTTAACAGGAGAATGGTTTTGGTTAGCGATAAAGCACCTTTTAGAGCCACTCATTGAACATTTAATTCCAAACTGCTTTGTTAATGTATACAGTACAACAGTGACGTGATAACACATTGTCAGATTTACGTTCATCCATTTAAGAAAAAATCACTAGGCATTTCAGTTTGAAAGTGTCGTGAAACATGCAAGAAGTCTGAGCCTGGGTTGGAAATTTCTGTAATCCAAAAAGATGGTGAAAAATGTTAAATATAGACTGGTTGTTTATTTATGTATTGATTGATTGATTGATTGATTGATTGATTGATTGATGGCCCTACTTATAGTATAAATGGCGAGTTAATTTGTATGTGAGTTCAAAGTGTTTCATTTGAAATCAACATTGTGATCATTTGTGTTCCCGTTAATTAAAAACTTGGGCTTTATGTAATGTTTTTGTCATAGTCGGTGTTACAGGCCACAGTTGGTTGCACAGTCCTTTATGAAAAAACAGACTAAGCAATATGACTGGCTCTTAAGACTGATCATAAATTACAACCTACACTAAACTAAGTGAGCCACCAATGGAGAACGTATGTAAAGATATCACAGGCATCACAAAGGTTTCAAAAGTTTCACGATCTTGTACCATTACGTCTTTCATGGAGAATGCAATCTCAAAATGCATTTCAGCAAACTGAAGTTGGTGGAATTATTTACAAAACTATGTGTTCTTCAATACTATTTTACTTAATATTTATGTGTGCTGTGCGCTTTTATGCATATTAGTGTACTGTCATGTAAGCTTAGCAACATGTTAAAGCCAAAGTGTTAGTCTCAGCAGTGAGTCAAGTCGAGACAGTACAGGGTTATGGAAACAGTACGAATGGAAGTTTCGATTACAAGAGCTATACACCTTTTTGAGATGTACGGCTATATCCCAACACACACATTTACTTTAACTGAGCCAGTAAATACAACAATTTAAAAGCTAAATTTACCATAGCATTGATGTCATATTCTGTTGATTTGACATGTTACTGAAACCACATTATTTATTCATGCTGCTGTGCACACTCGAAACCTTAGTGCCAGCATAGTTCCGTGGACATCACACTGTTACAGTTCATCTGTAAATATACAGGAGATTAAGATTCTACAGCACAGGGGTGTCAAACTCAACTCCTGGAGGGCCGGAGCCCTGGAGAGTTTAGATTCAACTTCTACCTCATCCACATAGAGTTTTATAATGACATTCTTTATAGTTTTTGAAGCACTTCAACTTTTCTTTAGTTTTATTCACTGCTAATGTGTCACAGGAAGTCAAGACTATTAGACTATGCTTCTGTGTGACAGTGTGTGTGTGTGTGTGTGTGTGTGTGTGTGAGGTCTTTTAATGCACGTGAAGACGATACTTGTGAGCCGGCTCAATCATAAAGCCATTACCACAGTCTTATGCTCACTCTCCCTCTCTCACACAGATTTTTCTAGAAATCAGATTTCCTCTGATGTCATTAGCGTGTAATAGACAGTGTGCCTCTTACCCCCAGCATGCCCTGCAGGGTTGTGTAAATGGACATTTTACCACCTCTATAATCCAGTGAGGGCTAGAAAATGGGAGAATTGTAAGCCTGGAGCACATTGTGTTCTGGAGGGCATTACTGTACAGCAGGTATTTATCAAGCATTAAGTTCTGTTTAACGCAAAAGACAGTAGTGATATTGATAGTAACAGATATAGTTACAAAAGTATAGCAACAAAGGTATCAAGAAAAAGAAAAGGAGACTGGACACAAAATATGAACACAGGACACAAAATTAGCCTCTTGATGATTTCAAATTTGTAAGCATGTTGTTTTTATTTGTAAGCAAGCAGTGTTTTGAGTTTTCTTTACATAATAGTTTACTTTAGGTGGAAAAAAATTGCTATATTTTCTTAATTTCTTAATCATTTCAAATTTAACATCAGCCCTTTCTGTCCCTAACAACAAAATTAAACCCATGACTATATAATGTAAATGTAATTGAATACCATATTAAATTCAAGTATATTATACTTTATATAAAGAACTAGTCAACAGTGAATGGTGTTCCCTGATTTAAAGTGTTACCAATATTAAAGTATTACAAATGAAACTGAGGGTTCTTTATTGGCATCAATGGTTCCTTGAAGAATGTCTAACATCAATGAAATGTTTACATTGCACAAAAAATTCTTTATAGTGGAGAAAACTTTTTTATATATATTATCTTTGTCGAATAGAAAGTTTTAAAAGAACAGCATTTATTTGATGTAGACATCTTTTTTAACATTTTAAATGTTTTTACTCTCATTTTATAATCAATTCAAAAATGCACCTTTGTTGCATAAAAAAGTATTAATTTCTTTCACAAATAACAAAAAAATCATACCACAAAAACACAAATAGCACAGTATATAGTACGTTTCATATTTATATTTAAATATAAATGCTTAAAGATGTATAATATTTAACATTTAATGCAGCATGCAGCTACATATATAATTCGAAATTCCTGCAATAAAATGTATCATGGCAGAAACACAATTATTGAAACAGTTTGCTATTAGTACCACAATGTGTTCTCAGAGTTTTGTTTGTGAAAATCTCACATTCATAATAGCAGCACTCATGTATCAGGCTCTATCCTCCGCTCCCACTCATGCGGCCCGTCATTTTATTTCTACTCAAAGTGAGAAAGACTCACTGTATGGGATTTTCACTAAGTGTTAAGCTGCCACCGCTGACCTTATTAGCGATTGTCACCATCTCTTCTCCAGCTCCCGCGAGCCTATAGCTGGTCTCACCGGCTAATGATTTATTATCATTTCTCAACACAAACGGCTATTACTGCAGTGGAATTATGGTGCTATTGATTGTGAAGAGACTTGCTTTTACTGGAAGCAGCGAGGCTAGCACTCAGCCAAAGGAAGACTCCTTCTTCATTAACTCTGCCCATCTCTCCTTCCCTCTCTTCTCTCAAGGTTTTTTTTCCTTTCACATGCTTTTATTCTGTTAGTCCTCTGATAAGTCCTCCCAACTTTATATTTAGCACTCTGAAAGCCTTCAGCAGCTCATTTGAAGCATTTTGACTGTAGTAGCTTATGAGGTTCCAGACAGAGTGTGAGGTATTGACAGACTGCTGCGGGGTTTCACACTTTTAGCATCTATCAGTGTTGTATGAATGAAGTCAAGTCAAGTCATCTTTATTTATATAGCGCTTTAAACAAAAAAGATTGTGTCAAAGCAACTAAACAACATTAATTAGGAAAACAGTGTGTCAATAATGCTAAATGACAGTTAAAGGCAGTTCATCATTGAATTCAGTGATGTCATCATGCAGCTCAGTTCAGTTTAAATAGTATCTGTGCAATCATTTGCAATCAAGTCAAAGATATCACTGTAAATGAAGTGTCCTCAACTAAGCAAGCCAGAGGCACTCTGAACCCAGCAAACTAAATGGATGACCTAGGGGTTTGTTTTCTTACACCCAGGCCAGAATGCATTCATGTATTTCAGTTACCGACTGGGGCTGAACACACAAATTCAGTGCAATAAATGGTATGTGGCAGCCGAAAGAGGTGTTATGGAATGTTGTCTGGATTTCGCTGGGTTCTGGCCACATGTATATATGCTATATTTGTGCTTTATATATTTTTACACACATAAAAAGTGACATATTCTGTTATTCTGTTGTAATATAAGCATACAGACATGTATATCCATAAATGTTATTAGTGGTGTTTGCTAGGGCAAACTACTATTGCTTATAGATATGGTTTTGGGAACCATAAGTACTATAGGATAATTTATGTTGGTGTGTGCCACAGAAATAAATTATACCTTAAATAACGTGGATAGAGGCCAGATTTATAATCAATATAACAATAAATAAATATAATATAAAATACATGAAAAAAGACTAGAAATTTACATTGAAGGAGGAACTCAAGACCAGAATCTAAAGACCAGAATATTATTATATTATTATTTAAAGCAAGACACCACTACAGGTAAAACTGTGAACCACCACCACAAAAGGTTTTAATATAACAGCCAGGAAAAATATAAATTAATTAATTAAAACTTAAAAAAAAAAAATTAAATCAGTGTGAATAATATATTAAACTTCTCTGTAAAAAACAAACAAACAAATAAATAAATAAAATAAATGTTTGTAATTGAAATCTAGATATGTACTAAAACTGGACAGTTGGTGTATGTAAATGCTACTGAAGTCGAGATTTCTGACTCGATGCATTCTGAGAAAGAAAACATTTTCCTCAGAAAAAAAAATATTCTTATTAACAAAAAAAGTGTTAATAAAAGTGTAATAAAATAAACACTTACATGTGTATTTTGGATGTTGTCTAAACTGACCAGTTCATGGAAAAACAGTGTTTGGCCGAATTGTTTTGCGTTGTCAGTAAACTATCATCTAGCAACACACTGTAATGCACTAAAGACCACTCATAACATCTTACCAATGGCACAGCAAAACCCTTTAGCAGTTTTAAACCACCGTGTTGTTTGGAAAATGTAAAGATCTAATAGTTTACATTAGGATTTCCCCAAATAAAGGGCAAAACTAGGCAATAGACACCAAAACCATCACACCCACACACTATTGTATAATGTAAAGCAGGGGAAAATGGTCTCAAGTAATTATCTCATCAGTCACGATGATTCTCTCTTTATTTCCCTTTTCAAATCTTTCACCCTCTAGCTTGCCCCCGTCTCGGTCTCTTCATTCTTTTTATGTTTTGTATGACTCTTCTTGTCCTGACTCATCTCTTTAGCTATATTTACGCTGTCAATATTTTGGATCGACAATAGGCTATTTACTTACCGAAGTGACTATCAAATTGTTTCTTTTCCTCTGTCAGTGACAACAGTTCCAATAGAAGCCAAAGCATTAAGTTTTGCATGTCACCAAGCGATGCACAAACTAAAACTGGTCTGAAACTGCATACATGTATGTGTAAACGACTCAGAGCAACACAGACTTTACAACAGAGTTTTTCATTTTCTACTCCCCACTGACTGATGAGAGAAATCCTGCATTCAGTAGAAGCACTGTGCATTTTTTACATTCGGAGAGCTATTTCTTGCTGTAGACATTTATTTCCCTGCCACATGTTTTATGCAATGACATGAAGGCTTTATCACAATTTTATGTGCAGCATAAATGTACTTATGCAGGAATCACAATAGGGCTAAGCAATGTTTCAACAATTTGATTTTACAAAATTTATTTTTGAATATAAAATGAGTCAACACATTTATGGAATTTTATAACTCAGCTACATTCTGTTTTTATCAAATCCAATAATTTTATACTTTTAACAGCTCTATTTTCAACTGTAAGAAAAAAATAATCTGAAAGCAAAGTTTATTTAGGGTTGTAAAGTAGCCTTTTTTGAAGCTCCTTAAGAATGGTATTTAACATGAGAATCAAATAAAATTTTAATTGAATATTTTATGTTTCATTAGGCTTATACAAATTCTAACAAAGAACCGAAAATGTAATGCTGTCTACAGATTGTGGCTCTGCAACTTTATATTTTTCTCACAGAATAACTTTATACATGACAATATATAGATGAGAAGGAGATCATCATATTTGTCATCATACATATTTATCACCATACTCCAATATTTTATATATTTTCACTAAATATCTCAAATAAATATTATTTGAAAAAAAAAAAAATAATAATAATAAAAAAACAGTCACTCTGAAATTGAATTTAGCAACTTATTTAAGTTTGCAAACATGTTTTTATAATTTCATGCTCTATATTTTTCCTCACAGTATAACGTGGTCTTTATAAAATATATAGTTGAGAAGGAGATCTTTGAAAAAACCCTGCATATATAAATGTATATAATATTTTACACTAAATATTCAATAAATATTATTTGAAATAATTTTGAAAAACATCGATATTATGTTCAATTTAATTTAGTAAATTATACATTTTTATAAAGTCAAATATTACTTAAGTCATTACGTGAAAAAAAGTGATCCCCATTAATTCAAACACTGCTGACAGTGGTATTCTGTTGCTGTGTGAACATAGCTTCTCTATATCTTTGTCTTTTTCTCTCCTCTCTCATCTCACTTCTTTTCGTCTCTTGCCACTCTATCGCTCTCCTTTTTCTCTTTCTCCCTGCATTACTCCATTATCGTGCTCATGCAGCCTCTCCCTTGAAACTTCAACAGATGCATTTCCGCCCTCAGTAATGCAGTAATGCACCGATTTACCTCGTGAGCGCTGTGGGTGTGGCGGCTGCTCTGAGGTACCGTCTATAGGAGTGGCGTTAGCTGAGACCTCATTACCCCTTCCTCCCCCTTCCTGAAAATGCACTCTCACCAGCTGTAATTGCATTGGGGAGATAAGAGGCTTGGTTTGGGACAGGATGCCGCGTGTGTTTCTAAACGCTGGGGCTGGTCTCTTAGCTCTAAATCAATGAGCCCATCTAGACCTAATGCAGAGCTGGACAACTCCTCCGGAAGCATTAGCCCTATTATTGCTGGCTTGGCAGGAACAACCTATGCGTTCATTTCACACACACAAACACACACACACATAGTTGCATACTCTTGAACTAGTATTTAGTGGCAAAATGACATTCAGATGTGAAATGGTAATGGAGCCACACTATATGTGTACTGTACAAAAACGTATTTAGAGATACACTCACGTGCACATAAAAATCCCAAATGTCAGTAGCAGGTACCGGGGGATGAGTAGCCCTCTCAGCAGTTCAGTCTGTTCTGTACCGTGGGGTCAGCACAGTTAGTGGACAGAAAAAGAGGAAATAGTCTCTCTGCTGCCCTGTAGATTTTTTACAGAAGCTCTAACTCAGAGCAGCTGCCAGGGTTTGCCTGCCTAAACAGCACAGACACAGCCAAGACCTTTTAATTGAAATAATAAATAAATAAATAAATCTGAGGGATGTGACTATGCTGAGAACACAGGTTTATTTGCCAAGGTGGTTTGGAGGAATGCACACATAGGCTGTGACATGCACATGGACCCCAAACGATGGTCCAAATAAAAGTTATAATTAACATATTTTAAGAGTCTTTCTATAAATGGAGTGTTATCATTATTATTATTATTACACAGGCAAAAATAAATAAATAAATTAAATAGCTGCATAAGTATATTTGAGTCTGAAAAGATTTTAATGAAATTTATATAAATATAACATGATAATTTTACATTTCACGTTAAATTTTTTATGGTTCTTCTATATGTCACGATTCACTGGAGCAAGGGAACGAGGAGATTTCACAAAACGAGAGTCTTTAACAAACCAACAGGAAGACATAGAGTACAAGGATGACGTTAAAGACCCGACAAGGAAACATAAGGCAGACTACACATTTATACTAAACTTAACGAGGGCATACAGGTGCAGGGAATCAACTAATAATGAGACAACGAGAACAGGAACATGAATAAACAAGGGAACACAGAAACAGAGGCAACATTAATTCGGACATTCATTTTGATAGTTAATTATAAACATCTATATATGCAGTGTAAATAATAAGCCATTGGTTGCTATTTATGCTTCTATGAATGGACTAATTACAAAATACACAGCTTACCCCCAGATATCACTTCTTTTGGGTCTGTACAAATTCTGAAAATGAAATGACTTTAGGTGAGCTGCTATTTAGCAAACAGCTGAGTTAAATTAATGTTGAATGTCTGTGCTTCTAATAATCAGTTTGTTGACTAAATTAAGGTGACTATTAATTCTAACAACAGAACACCAAAAACCTATAAGAAATATGCATTTACTGTACTATTATAATTATTACAGTTAAATGCATATTTGAATATATATATATATATATTTAAATATGCATGCATTAACTCAGTGGGATCTTGGTCTGACTTTGTTTTGATAAATATTATGCTAACATAAACATGCAAATTTTAGTATTTGTTGCTTTATAATAAAGCCAAGGTCAAGTGAAAATGTGACATAAATTTACATTACATTACATTATACATTGTGCATATAGTGTACCCCTCACATTTTCCCTAGTTTTGTTTTCTGCAAGCCTGCTAAAGTGTTTTAATCAGTGTTCGTCCCACTGAGAGATGTTTTAGTGCAGCAGAGATGCAGTGAGCGAGTATTGGGCTGTCAGGCTTTGCCAGGTCCTGGTCACCATGGCGACGGTTGTGCTGTTGTCTCACCTGAGCGGTTTCAGGCAGTCAGACAGTCGCACGGCATTTCAGATGACACATGTGTGAGTGTCGTATATCGCACACTGCCCAACCCGAGGGTTATGGTCAAAAACAACAGCAGCTGGAATCATCCACACACACTCTCCACACACGCTCATCAGCTGTCATGTTTTATAGATTTTTCTCTCTCTTTGCATGGCACTCAGACCTTATTATTCCACGGGTGTATTTTTAGCACAATTCTAGCCAGTCCAGAGGCTGACAGCAAGCATGAGCGAAAGAGAGAATGCAGAAGGGAAATGGTAGATTGATTCCTCCCCTGTCTGCTGCTCCAGCTGTGGCCTGCTGAGTGTCACGAGCTGTACAGGAAGTAGTGGCACATTGACGGAGAGATATGGCTGTGCCCTGGGGTCTGATCACCAGTTCTTTCCAAACTGTTTTATTCTCCCTCTCTCATACACTGCAGTGGAGTTTTCCCCACCAATATGCTATTACCCTCTTTTATTTCCATGATATATTGAAACAACTGACTTCATGCAACGCAGGTTTCGCTCATGTTCAATTTGGTAATGTATATTCGCAATGACCAACAGACAGCTGCTTGCTTTAAATTTGACTTCTGTGTGAGCAGTGCTTCATATATTGTTGCACTACTGACAGTAGACAATGGACATTTTTGTCTGAATTTTGCTAATGTGACCATTGACTTCCATAGTATTTGTAGCAAATTAGCTCAAAAGGGAAATGTATATAAATAATTACAATTAATTATGATTAATTACAATTATTTATGTGAGCTGCCAGTAGTAACTATAGCAGAATTAAACTGCTATCATCTAACCTGTCCAGTGAATATTTAGTGTAATTTTATATAAACTCTAAGAAAGGATATTTTCATAGAAAACAACCTTCATGCAGTAGCCTAATAATGCATTAGAGCATGTAGCAAGAATAAAAATCGTTAAGGGACAATTAAAACAGAATCAGAAACTCATGTAATTTGTGCACAAGAGTTTTGTTAACTAAACACTAACACAAACTAGTCTAACAAACAAACAATCAAACAGTCTCATACATGGGACAAATGAGACTTGATGAAAGAAACCACCAGGAAAAGCAGAGAATGAAGCTATGAAAAGAGTCAGTTAACCACCTGAGTAAAACCATCAGCGCCGTTTATAACGAGGTCTACAGCTTATACTAAACCTCTGTGCCTTGGTCGTTGACAAGTGTCCTTTCTCGGATGAAAGTTTTGATGGTTTCAAGGTTTTGGACTTGCGATCATGTTCTTCTGGGTCTGAAGAGTGATGAATTCCAAAGATGTCCTGACTCGATGGTGATTGGGAGTTTCTTTCCAGTGGAAAGTGAAAAAGAGCTAAGAGAGACATCAGCTGAGATCCTAGGATCTTTGGTGAATGTAAAGACAAGGCCAAAGCCTGGTGCAGACTTAAGAGTAGCGTTCTAGCTCACATCCTCATCTTCTCATAATCTAACAGAACCGCAGACTGACTGAGGTGGGTCACTGATGTGAGAGCTTTATCCCCTCTTGAGCTCACACCTCCAGGAGGTCACAGAGCCAATGGTGACTTTCACTTTTGGAGGGAAAGTTTTACGACTTTTTGTCTTAGAGCATGGTATTTTGCATATGTAATTTGATGCAATTTGTAATTTGTAATGTAATTTGGTGTTGATGCAAAAACTGCTAAATATTCTTAGAACACTAATATGTTGCATAGGTATAAACATATAATATACACTCTCAATTAGATCATCCGAAGACGAATTCATAGAGACCAAACATGGTATACTGTATGTAAGGTTACATGAATGAGTGGTTCTATCATAAGCATGCATAAAACAGTATATAATACAAACGACAATATACAAGAACAGTAATAATGTACACAATGACCTGAAGGATATGTGTGTTCATTCAAAGAAAGGTTTTCCTATTAATTAATTAGAGAAGAGTCCATTTTTATAGGCATTACGTGTTTGTCTTAGAGAGACTTGAGTAAAGGCCCCGATATACTTCAAATGAAATCGAAGAACGAACTGATATGACGTCATTTCGAAAGAAATCAGGCCGAAACTAAGCTCGTTTTCAGTTCATTTCGCCAGTTCGAAACAGCTGACCAAAACAAACTTTTTGGGAGAGTTCGTTTTGGCTCCTAAACACCTTTGAGCTTCCATTAGTCTGTGGCAGTTACGCAATCGGTGGGTGTGTTCTGAAACTCCACCTTCTTTGACGTGTGATTTTTTTTTCCCAGTTTGTTTCTCATTCAACGGAGGTCAGGCAAGAGAATATCATTTCCTAGTCACTAGCAACATGAATACACTAGAGTGTCGAATAGCTGAGCTGGCACAAATATACCTGTACGATCGCTCGCGGACAGACATTAAAGATTCAGAGAAAGCATTTAATTCCTAGAAAGAAATTGCAACGAAGCTTGGTGTCGACGGCCCGGAGTTCTGCAAAAAGTGACACAGAGAAACATCCGAGACAAGTTTTCCAAAGCCATGGAAAGAATGAAAGGAAAGAGTAAAGATACATGGTAGCAAGTACCAAATACATGTGTTTCAAATCAATTTTACAACATACTGCTGCTGCTGCTGTTGTTGTTCTATTTAAAAGGTATAGCCTTTAAAAGCTAAGCGAATTTAAAGGGTATAGCCTACAATCAATAAAATGCCAAACAAACATACAATAATAAACCTTTGTTTTTATTAAAAGTAAATCATGACACCACATAAAATATAAAAAGGTGTAACAATTTATCCAGTTTAATAAAATAAATGAACACTGATGAAATAATGTAACAAACTGACTCCAATATTTTTTTTTCCACATCATGCTAAAATTTTTAGACTATGAGACATTCACAATTCCCTCTAAAGGACTGATTATGGAAATGAAATGGTTCTTTTGTATTGCAAACATGATACTTGACTCTGAACTGCTGCTAATCATTATTCTATATTCCATAAAATTCATAACATTGGTGCCCGTCTCACACCTAGATTGCCTACACTTTATCATCTCATAGTTGTCTTGTTTAGGACCCCAAACGAAGAATGAAAACGAACTTCGTTTGAAGTAAATCGGGGTCTTAAGAGCTGCTCTGCCCACAATCCTTTAAATAATAAAACTAGTGTTATCAGATGGTTTGTCTTTGGTTGCAATGGAACCAGAGGCCCGTTCTGCCCTTTTGAGGTGTTAGTTGCATTTCGGGGGAAGGGTCCATAGACCCTCATAGTTGGCCTTTTGGTTAGGTGAGGGGGCGTTAGATTTTATTTGTTAAATATAGCAAATAGTTGTGTGTCTGATTGGTCCAAATGCTACATATTTTTATGGAAGTCAATGACTACCGGCTACCATGTGTTCAGCAGAAGAAACTGATACAGGTTTGGAACAACCTGAGGATGAGTAAATGATGACAGAATTTTCATTTTTTAATTAATTATACCTTTAAAGTCAATTTTAAACCCAGCAATTTTATATTGGTCAATGCGGTGAATTCAAGTGACTAACTTCAACCATTTGCGAAATCAGCATAGGGAAATCTTTGGTCACACTTTATTTCAATAGTTCAGACATCCTAACTATAGCCCCTTTCATCATGCACGCTGGTCCCGAAAAATTGCTGGATCGCCTTCTGTGTGAATGCAAACACGCAAACACGTTGATTCCGAGATCGATCCCGGGTTGGGGACCGAGTAACATTGCAGGGTTCAGTCCCGGAACGAGCTCTGTGTGAACAAAAGCCAGAACCAATGGCGTAAAATATCAATCACACAAACACACGCCTCCATCGTGTGACCCTTTACCGGGTGTTTTGAAAACAACGAAAACATATGTGCAAACTGTAATGAAACAGATCAGTTAGCTCCTCACTATCCGTGCTGAAGCTGCATCGTTCACCAGCTTAAGTCAAGTTAACGTGCCTAGCGTTTTCGTCTCGTACATTACATGTCACATCCTGATGTCACATGTCATTACGGAACTTTTACGGGTTGTGTGTGAACACAAGCACAGATTCCGGGAAATCACTGGCAGTGTGAATGAACCAAAATCTAACAATCCGGAAACAATTGCCGGGACACATTACCCGTGTATTATCCGGAATCTCAGTGTGAAAGGGGTTTATAAGTAACTTCTCAACTACAGTACATGTCAACAGCCTATCCTAGTATTAGTAGGATAGGTTTAGGATTAGATATTAAGCAGACAGTCTACTAATACTCTAATGAGTGGTAGTAGACATGTAGTTGCAAAGTTACTTATAGGTAGTAGAATGTCTAAAGTGGTCTATCAAAATAAAGTGTTACCAATTTTTCACCCTCACTTGAAATTCGTGTGAATTCCTATCAAAATGATTGGACTTCACCCATAAAAAGGGCCAGTCACACTACACTTTTCATTTATGTTTTCATTGACTTCCATTCATTATGCATGTGAAGGTGAGAGACAAGAAAAGCAAGCTCATGTGAATTTCATGCCAAAGTTCAAATTTGGTGAACTCTGCCCTACAAATTCGTATCATGTGAAGACGTCTGACCAATAGAAGATTGATACTTCACGGTGTGACCTTTTAGCTAAAAGAATGCAAACTTTAAGTCTGCAGGATTGGAACATTGCAGTAAAGTGGAGTAGATTGCATATTTTTATATTTTGGATGTATGTTGAATTGTTACGAATGTTGTAGTGTCCATAGAAATTTTGCTTGCTCAATGTCTAGTGTGATTGTGGTTTAAATGTGATTGCATTTTTATTTTCATTAATTAGTTCTTGTTTAACACTACCACAAAAGACAAGTTGTTCTTTATTTATAATGGCTTTGTTTAATTGTAATTACCTCTCATCTTACCAAGACTTTCCATGTTTTTATTTTGTTTGAAATCAGATTAAGAAGAACAAATAGATCTGTACTTATGCGATTTGTAAATGCGATGATATTTTTGACATGTAAATTCAGCTGAGAATCTAAAACAAAAAATGATTTTGGCACGATAACTTAATTTAATGATGAGACCATGAGCTTTATGAGGATCTTTCCATGTAACTAACAGCTGCTTTGTTTAAAAAGACATTTATGGAGAATATTAGGATATTTATGTCCTCGATTACACTGTAGAGAGATGACAGGCAGAGATGAGAACATGGAGCATACTTCATGTTTGTTAATTCATTAATTAGAGTGAAAAACCCCTTGCTGCATAAGACACATCATAGTCAGAGAGACAACGAGACAGCTCATATTCATGGAATATTAGATTTGCTATCCATACATTTTTGGTTTTTAAAATCCCTCCTGTGTCCCTACATTCTGTCATTTCCTGTCTGTGATGCCTAATAATTGGCTCCTTGAGGACCACAGGAAGCAATCACTGAGGCATTAACTAATAAGGGTCTAACTAAATGAACAGACACATGAACACAGAGCAAACTGACTCTCACATACATCTATCTGATTCCTCCTGAGGTTTACAAACAATCTCTCTTTCGATCTTTAAGAAAATGTAATATTGTGACGTTTTACCGCTGGGATTTGAGCAAAGGATTCAAAATATGCCACTTTACTCTTGTTTCTCACTGAGCACCATCTTGGCTGTGGTGTGTGATCACTGCCTTACAGTAAATAAGAGTGATTATTATTAAATTATGTGTGATGTACACATTTATTCAGACTGGGAGGCCACTGACACATTAAATAAAGTTCAGCTGCCAACATCACCAGTATAACTATACAAAAATTTCATTTTTACCTATAGTGACACAGTGCAATGACTATCTATCTATCTATCTATCTATCTATCTATCTATCTATCTATCTATCTATCTATCTATCTATCTATCTATCTATCTATCTATCTATCTATCTATCTATCTATCTGTCATTCTTGTTCTACATATCATTATGTGAGTTTGTGCACCATTGCAGATCTGTGTGTAGCCTATGCTGTACATCTCTGTTTTCTCAGCCTATGCAGAGAGAGAGAGAGCGATAGAGAGAAGGCTGAGAGACGGTGAGAAATCGGCGTGAGAGAAGGGGGAATTTAATAAATGAGATCTAATATAGGCGCCGGGCTGGTCTCCTAGCAACCCAACAGAGCCCTGTCTGCCGAGGGCTGTGTGAAGACCTCCTCCAGCCGTATACTGAGACGACCCATAGTGCATTGCATCCCCTCCCTCTCTGTTGGTTTCACGTAGCTCTAGTGCTGTACTTCAAGAAGGGAAAACACACTCCCACAGATTAACCTCATATCTGTGTGTGACTCAGAGAGGAGACTCGCAAGGTTGAGCAGTTTGTGGTGTCTGTTGTTTGGTATGACGCATCTCAGGTGTTGTTAAAAGTAAACTAAATCTCACCTTGGGTAAACACCACGCAGTCTGGGGCATGAACAATATGAAAATGCAATAAAAAAAAATTTACAAGACATGATGTTTTGTCAATAAAAAAAGTGCATAGTGACTAAACACTAGTAGATACACTCACCTTTTCTTAAAGGTGTAGTTCACTCAAAAATGAAAATGCTGTCAACATTTATTCAACCTAATGTATGACTTTCATTCTTCTTTGGGACACACAGTATAGATATTCTGCAGAGTTTTTGTCCATTAAAACGAAAGTCGATGGGGAACAAGACAACATTGACTAAAAAATACAAATGTCTCTTCTACTTCTTTACGTCTACACTTCAGTCACCCAACTCTTAAGATTTTGTTTGAGCTTTATGTTTCATTGAAGTAACTTTGTCTTAGGACAATCCCTAAGGAGAAATAAAAATAGACATAATGGCATGAATGTTAAAGTGCAATTCAGCTATTGAAATTAATGTAAATAGTGTAGCCCTGATAATTTTCAAAAAGATATATTAGAAATATTTGAGTTCCTAGTGAAATCACTGACTTTTGGCTGCAGACATACTTTTTGTTAATGTACACTATACCATTCAAAAGTCTAGGGTCAAATAATCAAATAATAGAATACAGTTCTTCTATAAAATTGCAATAATGTTACACTATTACTGATTTTTTTTTACTAAGAGTGAAAGTAAGAAACTTGAGCAAAAGTCTCCTTCTAATCTCATTGCTGTCTAGGAGAAACAAATCAGATTTTATTTTTATCCAGTGGGCTTGTTTGGAAATGTATAGCAGCTTCTGAAATCATGCACTCTACATTTAATGAGGCTGACCATAAAAACCAACTATATTCTGTGAAAGTATGTTTCTATATAGTACGAATTCAGTCTGGACATGCTACGTCGACCATGTTGGCGCTGTCATGTGACCTACAACATCATAGCATCATATTGGCCTTGTGAGATGACCATTGAATGTGCACTTAATTTTGCATAACCAGCATGTGATCTAAGTATATTTTGCCAAGCGTTTTATATACTGTGAATCTGGATATACTTACTCCTTAAACATACTGGCTTTCACATCCTAGACATCTCTCTAAAATAGTGTCTGATTTGAAGTTCTCTATCTAAAATAAGTCTGATCTTCACATATTCACTACTGTTCAGACACTTGATCAAATAAACGTAGCATTAGTGAACATTAATTTTTTTTTAAAATAAAAATCTTTCCAAGCCCCTTTGAACTGTTGTGTATTGTACATTTAATCAATGAAATCAATGAAATGAATAAAACAGCTCTGTATTTCTAAGTAAACAGACAGTGTCTGTTGCTTTTTATTAGGAAAAAACAAAATATCAGCAAATATTTGTGATTCAGACTCACACACTACAAGACTATCATGTACTTTCAAGGCTAAAATGTGCTGTTTACTTTAATTCAGTAAAGCACTCGTGGTCATTCAGTGTTACCACTTGCACAGGAAGTTGAGTTATAAAGTGCTTCCTGTGGGTTGAGCTGGGGGTCATATTATTGATGTAGCGGATGTTATAATGGCTTAACTTTGCCCTTGATGCTTAACTGCATTGACTCTATAGTCAGTGTCAGTAAGTGTATGTGATTTAACTGCATGGACTCTGAGTGTGAGTGTGTGTGTGAGTGTGTGTGTGTGTGTGTGTGTGTGTGTGTGTGTGTGGTGCAGGGTGGCAACATCCCTGTAGTGTTACATTGTGCCCTCTTGTGGATATGAACAGACATTATTGGACACTAAGAACATATCCTATCCCCATTAGGAATACTTAAACATTTATCAGTGGTATATGTAAGATAAAAAAACACAAAATTCAAAAATACTTCTGCACGGATTAATGAAAAAAAAATTCAGGCACATTTTGTTAGTCAATAGCGTAACCCCTAAAATTGTCTTGAAACACACGCACACTCTTAAAAATAAAGGTGCTTAAAAGGTTCTTCCACACTCTTAAAAATAAAGGTGCTTAAAAGGTTCTTCACAGTGATGCCACAGAAGAACCATTTTTGGTTCCACAAAGAAACATTCAGTCAAAGGTTCTTAAAAGAACCATCTCTTTCTTACCTTTTATAATCTGAAGAACCTTCTTTTGCCTAAAAGAACTTTTTGTGAAACAGAAAGGTTCTTTAGATGTTAAAGGTTCTTTATGGAACTATTTAGACAAAAAGGTTCTTCTATGCCATCGTGAAGCACCTTTATTTTTAAGAGTGTAAATTATGACCTGCAAATCATGGGAGCATTTTCCACCTGCTGTGTCATAACAGTCTCCAGGCAACGGTCGGGCGACAGAGTCATATGACGAGTGTGTTTGGACAGAGGGCAGCTGTTCTCAAGAGACTCATAAATGAAGTTTATTATTATTAAAATGAACAATAGACATCTGAGTTGGCACATGAGAAACAGATTTGTCAAAACTGGAAAAATATAAACCCCAACAAATACTATTTACAAAATCTTTCTGACAACCTCAATTTAATTCAAAATAATATTGACATTAAAATCACTGTTCATTAAAAAAAAAAGAAAGAAAAAAGCCTATTTATCACTTAATTCTTTTACAGAATATTGACTTTTATTTTGCCTGAATACTTAACAGACTGTGGCCTGAGGCTCAGTATCTTTATATTAAATTTGTGAAAACTGTAACACAAGCCTGCAGGTAAAGATAAGTGCAAGATGGATTTTAAATGACTTGAGTATACAGCAAAATGTTTTGGAAATTGAGGCACTTAAAAAGATTTTGCGGGAATCTTACATGAAAAAGTTCAGGTTACATTAAGTGAAGCTCGTAATGTGAACTGCATGACCAGAGAACACACATGCTTTCTGTTGCTCCACCTGTCTGTCTCCCTTCTGATCTGAACAAGTTTAGAGTTTCATGAGGTAGACAACAAACAAAAAGGCTAATACCTGAATACCCGTGGTTCCTGGCGATATTTTGAGGTTTTATGATGCTGAACAAGTTCACAAGTTTGTTTACCTAATCATGCAATGATATAACGTATACACAATTATATTATTAAAGCACCCAATAATGATGGGAAACATGAATGTTTTACATTTCTAAAGCATATAAAGTGAATAAACTTGTCAGTTTACCTTCTCACATAAACAATAGCCGCGTTTCCACAGCTGGAACTTTACCCAAGAACTAGGGACTTTGGGCTGGTACTCGGTGTGTTTCCACCGCAGGAACCAGGATCTAAATAAAGTTCTGGGTAGGACTTGGCTGCTGAGCATGCTAATTGGTTGAGTTCACGCAGCATTGTGATTTCAACCACCATTTATTTGGATAATTTTTAAAATATAACCGTTATTGTGTCATGAAATGTAGTTTTAAAAGTATTTCAGGCGAGAATGTAGTTGTTTAAAACTAAAATCTGCGGTTTATTCATAAAGACAGCGCCTTTTTTAAAAATGTGTTTCGCTGATTTCGGAGACGATTAGCTCCACGCGATCAGCGGGAGCTCAGTGCTCATGTATCCACCGGGAGCAGTCTCAACTCGGCTAGTCCTTCTGACATTCACCACTGGCTCTGATGTCTCTTTAGTGGTTAAACAAAAAATATAATTAGTTTTGGGTAAATCTAACAGACAATCTTTGGTCTTTATTCAATTTATCTATATGTTAAATTGAAGATAAAAAGAGGCAACTAATATAATATTTTGTTTCATTGTAATGTAGGCTGTATATATACACATGTCCCTGAACTAAGTACATTTCTGCGGCTATTATTATGTTTAAATGAAAACGAAAGGAGGCAGTGGTATTTGATATTCTATTTCTTCTTATTGTAAATATACAGTGAGGAAAATTGACTGACTGATGTTATCAAGTACGCTGCTGTTTGCGGAATTACCGGACTTGCGTCGTCCCGTCCGCGGGAGACCACTCTCCCGAGTCGAACTCGCAAAGTCCAAACTACCGAGGATGCAAGTCCAAAATTTGCATACTTTGTAATGAGAAACACACAGACCTACGTCACCAGACTATTTGCCTAATCTTTACGGTACTTTAGACCGCGGTGGAAACTGGTACCTGTACTGTTCCTGGTACAATTGTTCCGAGTAATTTTGGTGGAAATGTGGCAAATGAGAAACCATAAAAACCTTCATTTCACCCCTTCATTCAAGTGCTTGGTTCACGCATGCAGATATCACCATTATCATAGGACCATATCTAGAGCCAGAGTGACTGTCATGCACTTATATAAGAGTTTTGATTGAGTAATGTGTAGATCTGTGCTGCTCTAGTTTTAAAGGGTTCAGTCCAGAAAAGAAAGTTTCAAAAGAATGAAATCCCTCAAGGAGCGTTTGCATGAGGCTATGGATTACATGTAACATTGTTGTAAATAATACTCATTTTCATGGCCAGACTGATTGTTTCACTTCATAAGATTTTATAAATCCCCAAGGACCACGGTTCAGCTAAAAAAAAATAAAAAAAAACTCACCCTTTGTCTGAGGGTGAGTAAATTCACAGCAAATCTTCATTTTTGGGTGAACTATCCCTTTAAAGTCTATATAAATAAAACTAATATTCACTCAAAAAACCTTAGAATATAAACATTATAATATTTCATAATAATTCATTATTATTTATACCAAAATCAAAGATAAATAGATTTTTGTAAAAATATAAACATTTTAATTTTTCACATTTTTTAATTTTTCACATCATCATGTCATAATTATGTGACATGCAAACAGTAGTAAAAAGTCAGTAGTAGTGCAAAACAAAGGCTTCTAGACTCTCAGGTCCAAAATTAGGAAGCAGTGAAGATCATGACATGCACAAGCTAATGTTGAGATACACACTTCTGCAGAAAGCCACGTATGAAGAGTTCCTGACAGGAAGTACCTTCATCATCACTCTTCAGCTTATTGTTTCACAGACATGAAGTATCTTCTGGTTGAAATCCTCTGGATGGTCAGCATACACATAATGTCCTGCACCTCGTATGGCCTAAAACCAATGCATGTCAATTAGAAGTTTAACATTAGTCAAACAGTACACAGGCACAGCCTAAGATTACCAAGAACACAATATGTGTAAAAGAAGAGCCATAATAAATTATAATAAACTGTGGGTGTTTATTTTGAACCACTCCCACAGATGGTGATGTAAAACATTGCCATATTTTCTCTTGGCTCTTTTTGTATAACTAACTTTCCTAATAATTCAAAGATTACACGAAGGCATTGCAGAAATAGACTAAAGCCTCTTTCAGACTGTCAGCCCAAATCTGATTTTTGTGCAAATCCGATTGAAATCCAATCATAGTCTGAACGGCAACGAACTACATGAAATCTGATTTTTGCAAATCCGTTTCGAGCTACATTAGCCTCGTTCAGACTATCAACCCAAATCTGATTTTGTGCATATCTGGATGGAATCTGATTTAAATAACTGACTGTCCACACAGTTTATTGCAACTGTTCATATCCGATTTGTGTGTCCATAAGCGCTCTTTAATTTTTAGCTCGAAACGGATTTGCAAAAATCGGATTTCATTTAGTTTGTTGTCTTTCAGATTATCTAAATATGATCGGATTTCAATCGGATTTGCACAAAAGTCGGATTTGGGCTGACAGATAAAAGTCGGATTATTGGGAGGTTTGCACTCTACATATAATGAATGCAAGAATACTGTCCCTGTGAGTACATGACACATGGTATGATTTCTGCTAATAATCCCATATATTAAAATCAGTTGCCAGCAGGGGTGCAACGGATCGTAGATGATCTGTGATCCCTACAGACCAGGCCCCACGGTTCGGCAAGCAGTACTGTCGCAAGGGCTGTGCCAAGTCATTTATGTCTAATTTTTATTACTGTTTTTCCTTCCATTTTGTCATCTGAAAGACTAAAATAGTCATAGCTGATATATAGTATAAGACTCTGTGTATAAGAATGTTTAAAGCTGTCTGTTGTTAGGATTCCAAAACGTTTTAAAAGTTACATTTTTAGGCTGGTCTGCCTCAGTGGTCCAACAGTGCTCAACAATGTCAAAATGATCGAGATGGCCAATCAAATCAAAGAAGGCGGGTCTTACTGTCACTGTCACAATGCAACGAGAGTTCGTGGAAAGATGTAGTACTGTATTCGAAAACTGTTTTACAATAGAAATCAAGTGCGTAGCGTCTGTGTATGCAGGGTAGGCCTATTATGCATGTGCATATGGGCCCGGGCCTATTGGGGGCCCGCCGAGCCGAGGGGGAACCTTTAATTGAAACAAGGAATGAATAGAGCCCTGCACTTCCAACAGCTTATAAGAATTCCAGGCCTGAGTCTGATCCGAGGCCTTGTCTTTTTTCTCTCTCTCTTTTTCTTCCCCTTTACACAGCTGCTGTAGCAGCAAATAGGCTAGTACAGTTTTGTTTTTTAATGCCAAAGTGGTTATATTTCTTTTTGTTTCTTTATTAAGTTAATTTAGAAATATGTTTGGAACATTTTATGTTTGTTAAATTCACGTTTTCTTTTTTTTTTTTTTAAGTAACGACCAAGTGGCCAGTGGCAGACTGAGTTGAGCATATGTTTGATCAATTTAACCTTCTCAAATCAACATGACTTGCCTAAAATAAAATCTACAGACATAAAACACTTGCAATTCACAATATTAATTAAAAAATGTAACCTAGATAAACGTGTTCTGTTAGACGCATCTAGGCTACAGTTGTTTGTGTGGAGAGTGGAAGCTGAAGCGCACCAGAATAGAAACTTAACATATGCCGTCATTTTTGCTAATAAAGGTAAGAGTAATACATCAATCGGAATTGAAAGGGTCTACTTTTATCAGGCATGTGATCAACTAGAGACAAAAAAGAAGGGAAATCCGGCCACGCCCACCCATTTTTTTAATTAGAAATCATTAATTTGACTCTCAAGAAACATTTCTGATTATTATCAATGTTGAAAACAATTTTGCTGCTTCATATTTTGTGTGGAAATGATGATGCACTTTATTTTTCAGGATTTTTTTTATAAATTTATTAAATTCGTTAATACATTTATTAAATAGAAATCATTTTAAATGTCTTCACTTACTTTTTGTCACTTTCGTGCATGATGAATAAAATTATTAATTTCTCTCTCTTTTTTAAATCTTATACAAATGTTTGAGTGGTATCACTGTTTCCACAAAAATATTAAGCAGCAAAACTGTTTCTAACATTTAGCAGCAAATCACTATATTAGAATGATTTCTGAAGGATTATGTGTCACTGAAACTTCTTTGTAAACAACAACAGATTTATAAATGTTTCTAATGACAAATGTTGAGTTCCCAAATGCAAATTAAAGCGGCTTAAACCAAGCGCAGCACTAAAAGTGAATGCAAAACATATGGGTCGTCCCTCAGAGATCGGAAAATACGGAAATCCGTATTTATACGGAAAAATCACATCCCTGTTTTATTTCTGTGCACACACAAAAATCTGTGCTTTTGTAAAATGTGCTTTTTGTCATCTTGGTCTTGAGCAGGAGCGTGTCACAATAAATGATGAACCGAAACTCAGTGAATACTTGCCTCCTCACAGACATGATAAATAGAATGCTTTAAATACTTTGTAACTAAATGATTCAAATCGAAAACAAAAACTCTTTCATTATGTAGGCTAATCCGTAAAGATACATTTCTCTCTAAAGGCACGCGTCCTCAGGAGATGGCGAGTCAGGATCGTCAACTTTATCTTGTGACACTGACTCAGAAAATACTAGTTCATAAATAAATAAATCAAATATCTCCTTAGTATTTTATTTATTTAATTATTGATTTTTGGGCTTCTGCCAAGATTGTGTTTGCATGCAGTACAAATACTCTTCGGTGGCATTTTAGTGCCACGTTGAAAAATAACTAACTAAATAAGATTAACGTCATAATATTTTCAGGATAAAGTCAAAATTATGATAATAAATTCATGTTATAAATAAATAAATAAATAAATAAAATAAAACGTCTGTGGCATCCAACCTGTCAGTCTTCACATTTTCACCACTAGTTGCCAGGGCAGCGGAATTTCTCCAAGTGCTCCCAATCCTTGCCATTTGCATGCGCAATATAGGCTATAATCTCAAAATATTATAACTTTAATATCGCCATGTTATTTTGACTTTAATCTCAGAATATTTGGACTTTATTCTTGTAATTTTGACTTTATTCTCAAAATATTTTGACTTTATTTTCGTAATTTCAACTTTTTTCTTAAAATATTTCGAATTTATTCTCAGAATTTTCTTGACTTTAATCTTGTAATTTTTTATTTATTTTTAACATGACACTAAAACGTCGTCGTACAAATGCATTTATCTGTGTGATGTTGCAAAGTTACAGTATCTTTTCATAATTCCTCAAACTGTTATCTTAAAGGATCAAGAAAATCTCTCTTTAAGGCAATGCAAAAGTCTCTATGAGTGACAGTGTGTGTTGAGCAGTGAATGGAGAACTCACAATGATCTCTACATGGGAGTTTGGCCTCATTTCTTTGATTGAATTGCCGGAGTGGCCATCTATGCTGGAGCGTGAGCCATAGATCACCATAATGGGGATGTCGCTGTGAATCAGGCCAATTCTCTGCAGCATGGGCATCTTTGCCCAGCCATACGGAATGGTCATGTTTTTAAAGGCTGTTTCACCACTAAAAAATTTTAATCATAACAAAGAACAGACCATTATGAGCCTTTCAGCATTAACATATATATCTTGTAAAAGACCATTTACAACAAAAGCATAATAGATAGATACAGTAGATAGATAGATAGATAGATAGATAGATAGATAGATAGATAGATAGATAGATAGATAGATAGATAGACAGACAGATAGATAGATAGATAGATTTGGTACCTTGGACTTTGGACATTAAGATGGTAAATATATTCTGTCACTCTGTTGTCATTAAATATAGCTGCAAATTTCTTTTTAAAGTCTGGTCTCAGAGTCTGCACAAGTGTGGGACCTACAGAACAATGTAAACACACATATGTAAAAACTAAAAATTGAAAATCCACCTGAAATCAATCTACCCAAAAACATCAATTCTTCACTTCATGTGTCACATGTTCTCCCATAGTCAGAGACTAATGTCCAGCTCCATTCAGAATCTTACTCAAGCAAAGAGATATTTACTAAATAGTATATCTCAGCTGCGTGATTGTTTATATTGTTGCGAATATGTATTAATATAAAGCTGGATATATAAGTATGTCCAATTTTATCCACATTCATACAGTATACTCGAGTAGGGTGATAAATACTATATAGCACATCTTAGCTGCTTGATTGCTTGTATTATCGCAAAAAATAATCACCCAGCTCTAATCTGCTAAACGAGACTATAAGGCATGAGGATATAAAGAAATTAACAATAACATCATGATTTTCTTTAAAGTTGCTTTGAAAAAGTTTGTACTGTGAAAAATGCCATACAAATAGACTTGAGAAATACTGAATATTTGCCAGCAAATTTACTGAGCTACCATTTGAGCAAAAATAAATGAATACAAATTCAAACTGAAGACCAATGTCAAGCTGGACATATAGCAATCTTTTTAATTAAACAGCAGTTAGTGCCAGACATGATGGATTTTGTGGTAGGTGAGTGAAATTATATGCATATTGTCTTGCTGTAATTTTCTTAATTTTGACATTTTAAACAGTTATTAAAAAAAAGGAAAGAAAAGAAGAAAAACAAACAATATTCATCAGGGTCGTCAGACCTCTACAGTTTAGTGTGCCTGTTAATTAAAAATCTATCAGCCACTGCACATTATTGTTGAGTTGTTTATTAAACATACTGGCTAATTTGATTATTGGTAGCTTTCAGTTACTAGTAATTGTATAGTAATCACAGCTCCATTTAACACTTTCAACTATGTTAATATCTATTCCTCAGAAATATGCAGATTTCCCTAAAAAACAAAACAGCAAATACAATGTGAAAAATGTATATTCTGTTTGGGCTTGCTTGTGATGTTAGAACCATCCTGAGTCAGGGGATTTCTGGGTATGAGGTTATGCCACTCCTAAAATACTGGGGACTTTCTGCCCAGGGGATATTATCCTAAGCTAACACTCAAATAAACTGAGATGACACATCCTTTTTGGACTGATCTCAAATTAAGATACACCATGATCTAACATCATGTAAAAAATATGAAAAGAGAGAAAGAGACATGAAATATGATCCTAGATGAGTTATTTAAAAGGAAGCTTGCTAAAATATGATTGGAACCTCATCATTAATATTAATATTAGTGCTGTCAAATGATTAATCGTGATTAATCGCATACAAAATAAAAGTTTTTGTTTGCATAATATATGTGTGTTCTGTGTATATTTATTATGTATATATAAATACACACTCATACAGAATATATTTTGAAAATATTTACATGACTATATTTGTATTCATATAATTTATATCATAAATAAAAAATATTTAATATATAAACATAACATAACTTTCTGAAATATATACATGCTTGTGTGTGTATTTATATATACATAATAAATACACACAGCACACACATATTATTTAAGCAAAAACTTTTATTTTGGATGTGATTAATCGCGATTAATCGTTTGACAGCACTAATTAATCTATGAACACAAATATTCAGATCCTAGAAAATTCTAGGGTTATTGCCAAAGCCAATTTGTTCTTGCAAAACAATTTTACTGTAGCATATACACAGAAGGCAATGTAATTAAGGTATGAGATATGAGACAGGTATGAGGTATGATAAGAGACATGCTCCAATTACTAAGGGAATCATTTCAGTGAAATTGCAAGCACAACGTCTTGGCTAAATCTGTCCTTGGGTCTTCATCAAATGCTGTTCCACATCATTAAAGATATACAAGCACATCTTGAGCCCTGAGCTATCATTTCTCTTTCTCTCATTAATACATTTATTACATTTGATTTGCTCTCTCAGATTAGAGTAAATCTTACCTAAAGGCCCAACCAATCTGAGACCAGCGAGAGGGTTGAAAGGGCTCAGCATTGCCCCTATAGCTTTGATCCACATAGGAATGGGTCTATCTTGGTCTCCTGAGTCGCCTGGACGCTCTGGAAAACCCCACGGTTCCACCAGAATCAGGTGCTTTACTCTGGACAGTGGGTAAAAAAAAAAAAGGACATACTGTAAAAAGTCTGTGGCATATTTTCAATCACAGTTTCACCTACCACAACAGTTACAACTAGATACACCTACCAAAAATTGATTTTTTATTTTTTTTTGGTAGTTATCTGTGCATTTTTATTTAAAATAAAAATAAAAATCTTAGTGGATAGGATAGAAGCAAAACTATGCTCAGGGAAACAGCAATTCTAATGCTGCTGAAATCTGATGCTAACAAAAATAGTTTCGAATTAAATTCTGAGGTCAAACTGCTGGCAGACATAAAGGTTGTGGGATATGGGGAAACAGGAAGGATGTGAAGAAAAGTGGTTTGCATCCTGAGTGCACAATTACAACAGCACACAGAAACGAGTTTCTATTCATCAAAAGGGCTGATTTCAAATCAAATTTAAATTTGAACTGAAGTAGGACACAGGATACAGAACTGTAAATGCCTGAATTAAAATTTATGGAAACAGATGGCTATATGCTTAGTTTTCAATAATGCATTTCAGTTATCAGTATGGATTATGCAAAAACATTCACATCGCAAAGGATTTGCAAAAACATTAGATAATATTCATGTATATAATATCACGCGTCAAAATTCATGTTACTATATTTAGCATATTAACTTAATTTTATGGACCACAGAGGAAAGAACAATTTGTTTACACTATGCTCTAATTCACCCCATATGCCAATATTTTTTTAATCAAATTAAAAGTTTGATGCTGTGTTAATTGTTTTGAATAATAAGTATTCTAATTAGTTTAGATAAATATATTCTACAAATAAGGGAATAAAAGGGCAAAATTAGTCAAAATGAATGATGTAATCATTTGTTTTGTCTTAAAACTTGAGTCATGTTGTAACTGTGTTAAAGTGTTTTGAATGGCCAATGCATGAAAACTCATGAAATGTCGAATCTCACATTCTGACATTTGCTAAACTCCATTGTCAGGACCATTATTATGATGTTTATGATTAGGAAAAATTACCATGCAAGATGCAACAACCTTTCATTAATTAATATGACATCTGTGACTTTTTGTTAATTAATCAAAAGTACTTTATTGTTGAAATGTGCTTGCACATTTTAAGTATTTATTTAGGATCATAATAAATATATTTCATTGAAGCTGTGCTCTTTTTCTCTCTCTCTTTTTAGCTACAAACCTGGTTGGGTATGTGATAGCGTAGGATGCAGCCAGATATCCTCCTAAGTTATGGCCTAACATAATCATACTTTCCAGACCCAGTTTCTCCCTCCACTGTTCAATGGACTCCACAAACTGGAGTTCAGCCTCCTGTGCATCCGTATTGAAGTGAGGTCTGCTGCTCTGGCCAAAGCCCAGCATGTCGAAGGCATAAACGGGCCTCTGCTGAGAGAGAGAGTCCAGGTTCAGTGCCCAGAGTCCCACACCGCCCCCAAATCCATGCAGCAGCACCAGAGGGGTCTTATTTTCTGTTGGCCCCTTAAATATCAATGTCCACAGTAAGTTTTTGTCAGATATGTGGACAAACTGCCTGCAGAACTTGCTTGTGATGTCTGAAAGGAATAAAAGGAAAAGAAACGGAAGCAATGAGTTTCTTCTATACAGAAAGCCAAAATTAAAAAAGAAAAGAAAAAAAAAAACACTCCAACTTACTAAACTAATACATTTAGTATTTTATCTTTCACTCACACACATGTGTGTGTATATACAGCATATGCACATACACACACACACACACACACACACACACACACACACACACACACACGTATATATGTATAATTTTATTATTATTATTTTTTTTTTTTACCAATATAATAAAAATAGGCTAAGAATTTAGCAGATTTTATTGCAGGCAAAATTATAGGAAAATACAGTTTTATACTATTGCTCCCACAAGGCTCAAATACATATTCACTACCTTTCAAAAGTTTGGGATCAGTACGATTTAAAAAATAATAATAATAATAAAAAAAAAATGGTATTATTAATAGCAAGGATGCAATTTATATTTTTTTTTATAATGTTAGAAAAAAGTTATATATCAAATAAATGCTGTTCTTTTGAACTTTATATTCATTAAAGACTCCTGAAAAAAAAAATCATGATTTCCACAAAAATGTTAAGCAAAATATTGTTTATGTAACCGTCAAAAAAAAAAAAAAGAAAGAAAAGAAAAATATTGCTTTTGTAACCGTCAAAATATTTCTGTTCTGTTCTGTGTTCCCTGTCCCTGTTGCCTGAGTTCTCGTTTCTAGTTTGTTGCCGTGGTTTCTGATTGAGTTAATTCTGCTTCATGCATTCTTGGGACTGTGCTACACAGTGTTTCATGACAGTTTTTTAACATTGATGATAATAATAAATGTTCCTTGAGCACCAAATCAGCATATTAGAATGGTTTCTGAAGGATCATGTAACACTGAAGACTGGAGTAATGGCTGAAGAAAATTCACAGAAATAAACCACATTTTAAAATATTATAAAATTAAAAAAGTTATTTTAAATTGTGACAATATTGTACAATATTAACGTTTTTACTGTATTTTTCATTTAATTAAATGCAAGCTTGCTGAAGACTTCTTTCAAAACATTTCTAAAATCTTTTTTTTTTTTTAAAGCCAGAATTTTGAATGGTATTGTAGACTGTATATAACTTACATTATTTTTTAACTGTAACAACAAAACTGAATTGAAGGTTATATCAATATATATTGATTGTTATCAATTATGTGGATAATATTCAGTCGTGGTCAGAATTATTGGCACCCTTGGTAAATATGATCAAAGAAGACTGTGAAAATAAATCTGTATTGTTAATCATTTTGATCTTTTATTTAAAAAAAAACTTCACAAATATCTAACCTTTCATTGAACTTAAACAATTGAAAATGGGGGAAAATATCATTATGAAATAAATGTTTTTTTTTTTTCCTCAAATACACGTTGGACACAATTACTGGCACCCCTAGAAATTCTTATAAGTAAAATATCTGTGAAGTATATTCCCATTCATATTTACAATTTTGAGCACTATGGTGATTATGAACAATGAAATTATCCAGCCGTGGCTTCCTGTTTCACAGAAATATAAATATGAGGGAAAACAAAGGCCAAATTCCCTTAATCATCCATCACAATGAGAAAAACCAAAGAATATATTCCTGATGTGCAGCAAAAGATAATTAAGCTTCACAAATTAGTGAAGTGGCTTTAAGAAAAGAGCTAGAGGAGTGAAAATTCCCATTTCCACCATCAGGGCAATAATTAAGAATTTCCAATCAACAGAAAATGTTACAAATCTGCATGGAAGAGGACGTGTGTCTATATTGTCCTAACGAATGTTGAGGAGGTTTGGTGCACACAGGGATAAAAAAGTACCCCATGTGTACAATGAAATATACTGCTGTATTTTTAATGTTGTGGGCCTATATTTCTGCTGGAGGTCCTGGACATTTTGTTTAGATACATGACATCTTTGATTCTTTCAAAAACCAACAGATAAAAAATCAAAAAATGACTGACTCTGTTAGAAATCTTATAATGGACCAATTTTGGATCTTCCAACCAAACAATAATCCAAAAACAAACCTTAAAAACAACACAAAAATGGGTCACTGGGCGCAAAACCAAGCTTTTGCTATGGCAATTCCAGTCCTCTGACCAGAATCCTGTAGAAAATGAGTGTGGTGAACTGAAGAGAAGAAGCACCAACATGGGGCTGGGAATCTGAAGGATCTGAAGTGATTCTGGATGAAGGAATGGTCTCTGATCTCTTGTCAGGTGTTCTCTTACCTCATCAAGCATTATAGGAGAAAACTCAGAGCTGTTATTATGCCAAATGGAGGTTTCAAAAAGCATTGAATAAGAGGGTGCCATTAATTGTGTCCAGTGTGTATTAGAGAAAAACATTTATGTCATAATGATATTTCCCCCATTGTAAATTCTTATTCTCCAACGAAAGGTTAGATTTATGTGATTTTTTAAAATAAAAGATCAAAATGAATAACAATGCAGATTTATTTTCACAGCCTTCTTTGATCATATTTACCAAGGGGGCCAATAATTCTGACCACGACTGTAACTCTAGAGACAATTTGCTATATCTAACAATTTAAATTTTGAAAGGCCAGGCAGATTTGACTTTATAGTTTGATACAAACAAAGGGTACAATGGTGGTTACTCACACTGCAGCATCTTCTCTTCTGCCTCCTTCAGTTGGCTCTGAGATGTCGGGCTCCAGGAGGGCAGCCAGCCAGCGAACCACCATGATCTACAGTAAAATTAAATGTCAGCCTCTCATTCTTATTTTACTTAGAAAGAAACTAAAATCACACAGCTGAAAACGTTTGTAATTTAAATAATAAATAAATAAATACATACATACAGGAAATACTAAGGAAGCACAGATTAAAATCTACTTACACAGCAGAAGATAAATAAATAAACACATACCGTACATACATACATATATACATACATAAAATATGAAATAGGAAATAAATATATAAGTAGGCTTTCAAATATGCTTCCAGAGAACACAAACCTTAGACATAGACATTAGTTGATAAAACTCACTCTGCAAATCAAAGCAGCATTGTGCATTGTAAAAAACAAAAACAAATGTATACAGTGTCCATGTTACACATCTTACATGTTAATGAAATGCTTTTCTAAACTTTTATTTATTACCAATGAAAAAGACATTGTTTAATTATGCACATTTCCACGAAATAAACTGAGTACAGGGTACAATGGGGCTATATTTCCCAAAGCTTAAGAGAAAAAACAAACCAGTACTTTCTTAAACAACTGCTGGTTTGCCTTGTTAAACTGCCCTAAAGCATGAGGTCAACACTGATTCACAAGTGATGACAAATTGATATGGATCTTAAAAAGTTGCTGATTTAAAAAGTTAAGGAGAATCTAAACTATCACATTTATTTTGAGGTAAAAGACTTAATTGATCATCCTGAACAAAACTGGACAGTTTTTTAAGTACCTGTGGAATACAAACATTCCTGGGTCATTCCATGTCAATTCAAGGTCCCCGGCTCAAATTTTTGATTTTGCTAATATTTTTTGCTGAAGACAGATAAACATATGAAAAATATTTTACCTCAATGTCTTGTCCAAGAAACAGAAAACATTGTAGAAGAGACTACGAATACCGAGTAACATCAGTACACGCTGTGCCAGTCTAAAGAGGATGTGAAAGAGCTGTCAATCAAACGACTGTCAATCAAAGACACAGTAATTATATTACAATTAAAATGAATACAGGCAATTAATCATTTAGTTAGATATTAGTTAAATTAAAGTATACATTTTAAAATAAGAATTAAGACAGACAATTGTAGCAATTAAGATTAAGAATTGAAATAAGTAAGGCAGAAGACATTAACAACAAACAATCTAATATTATTGGGTTTTATTGATCAACACTTACTGTACACAAACAGTTCGCTTACATGGCAAACTAAAAAGAATACAACTAACTGAAACAACAGTAACAACGCAAATATCTTGAAGGGTTTTGTATGTAATTGTGTGTTTAGAGGGTCACACTTACCCAGTACCCGCTAAGACTGTCTCAGCCATGATTTCAACACTGTTTGTTGATCAGAGAGAGAGAGAGTTGTCTGAATCGTGAACATATTTTTGTTCTTATGAGTCGAATCTTTTCATTGTAGCAGTTGAACCAGTTAAAAAACAAAACTGAGAACCGTCTCAAGAGCTTTTGCAGAGTAAGTTAGTTGAGAAATTAACTGAAGGATAAATAAGGCATATTTTTGTACTTATATTTATATATACGTGCATCTGTAATTGCTATCTTGTAATACATCCATAAGCATCCCAATGTCCATTGGAAATATGTAAATGGTTTACACATAAATTAATTTGACCTTAATATATGCCAGAAATAGTGGTAGTGTAACCATTCCGAGTTACGACCCATAAGCCAGTAAGTCAGACTGATCCAGAGTGATTCGCGAATCAATTCAGAGAAATATCTCGAGATTGGTTGCCCTCAGCTGCGAATCAATTCAGACTGGTTCATTACAAAGAACCGGTTCAAAAGAGTGATTCAATCACGATTCGGACAGCGCTAGTATTGATCACGTGACAAAGCGTCAACAACAGCGAGTGAACTGACTTCCTAGCTGGCTAGAGAGTATTATCTGCGTTAAATGTACAGTTTAGAAGTCGTTTTCACTGCATACGTGTTGTTTGAAGGCACAAATAATTATAATTTTCTTTGACGTTAAAACGCATTTATAACGGTGTATGGCGTACACACGAATGATTTAAAGAGGATCTATTTCAAGCTCATGCGTATTTAAATCAGTGTTGATAAATCACTCACAGTTGCATATTCAAGTGTCAAGTGTACGGTGGGTGGGTGTGATCTAGAATTAGGGCTGTGTCATCTCGATGACGTGGAGGAACTCAAGTCAGCTTTAACTTTAAACCTCTCCGTCTCATACAGTTACATTAAACACAAATTAAATCAAGGTTTTTAAATCAAGTGGCTTAAATGGGTCTCTAAGCGCAGGACTGACGTCTGTTTCGCTTTCCGGACAGCTGATCGCGCGTGCTACACTGTGAGTAGACAGTTTACATGTCAGTGGGGTTTTAGGCCTGACATACGGCTTGTATCTTTAATATGTTACTTTACAAACATTTAGGCTTTGTAAAGTGGTAACAAGAGTGGTGTTTGTGCGTTATTTGACCGTATAAATGTAAATGGGATCACATATAGCATGTCTATGTATGTTTCTCTGTCGAGCATGCATTTTTAGCTCCGCCCAATAATCTGTCAATCAAGTCAAACCACGTTGACTGTCAGTCAGTCAGGACAACTAAAGAAATGTGTAATGCAATGAGAATCACATGCTGTTTTTTTTTTTTTTTCTGAGACATGTCCACAAACTCTGGGTTACACCTGCAGGTTTAGTTTTACTGACATCTGTTGTACATAGATTTCAGAGAAAAGAGGTTTTCTTGCCACACCTTTTCATGCAATGTGGAATGTTACTTGTCTGGAGTTTTTTTTTTTTTCTCTGCCCAGAATTGCATGTTTAAGATGGTTGTTGTTATGTTGAACATATACAGACACAATCCATTAGCAGATGCGCACATGCATATTATTCACATGTGCAGTGTAGCAGCAGGCAGACACAAAATAATGCACACACATATGTTTTTTACCTTTATAGTGACTCTCCATTCACTTACATTGTTTTTATACTGAACCAACGATATTTCCTACCTATTAACCCCAACCTTAACCCTAAACCTAACCCTCGCAGAATGCTTTTTGCAATTTTGCACTTTTTTTTTGGAACTTGACTGTGCAGAAATATAAGTGCACACCTACACTGTAGCTAAATAAAAGTGTACATTTCTTTAAAAAAACAAATTACTGATCCTTTTGAATTGTATAGTAGTATATATTGGAAGATTAAGTCATATTATACAGTGACTTGTATACTTTATTATATGTCTTCATCATCTAGCAGTAAACAATATGTTACATTGACATTTTTGACCAGCCATGAATTTTATTCTAACCTATTAGTAAGAATGACCTATTTGCACGAGTCTTCTGAGTAACAGGAAAACATTTTCATAAGCAGTTACGGATGCATATAAGGCTCGCTCTTCACAGTGTTAATTGTGTGGTGTTACTTGTGGTGTTTCATCTGCTCTGAAGGAAACTCTCTCCCTGTATCTTCTGTATCTGAATCTTGAGGAGAGTGATATGTTTTATTTATAAATTTTTTGCCCCTTGCCTCTTTTCATCTGTGTGTAACACAGGGACCAGGAAAAATGCAACTAGGCTTGTCAGTTTCTGACAGTGATGTCTCTTCGTTCACCCCTTTGGTGGTCCTGGAGCTTGCTGATGACACTAAAGCAGAGGCCATCACTTGGTTACTAAACAGGATCAGAGACAAGCAGAAAAATGGAGGTGAGACCCCTGGCATGTAACGTCTAGGGATAAAGGTTGACAGGAACTGAACATTTTCTGAAATATCTACTTGTCCTCTAAAGTTGTCTGTGTTTGAAATTCATTGTTTTTTGGGGTTTTTTGGGCCTCTGTCAGTGTTACTCAACCACTGTGACCCACCAAACGTGAACCCTGTCCTTCACGGAGGTCAGGGACATAGAATATCAAATTCTGCCAGTAAAGGACAAACAAATGCAAAGTTACTTTATACATATTGCTTGCACAGACAAAAATGAGCAACTCTGTGTCATATTAACTGCTCAGTGCTCTATTTGTTAATTAAAATATTCTGACACTACAGGTTAAATGGATACTAGTTCTGTAATTAATTTTTATTGTACTCAAACTATAAAGCTGTCGTAAAAGATAAAGTACTGCTGTAATATTTCAATACTAGAGACTAGTAACATGAGTTGTTATTATTTGAAGCTGTTTTATATGAAAATTAAGAACAGGTGATGGTTCAATATAAAAGGTAAAAAAAAAATTGAGGGAAAAAAATTGAGGAAAATTATTCCCTCATGACTGTTGTCTGGAGGACCCTCCACCCAATCTGGTAAGACATCACAAAAATATTTTATTTTCTCCATTTCACCACTAATTTATCTTGTTTACTAGTAAGTAAGTACATTTTATTTATAGAGCACAATTAAATTCAGCTTACACTGAAGTGCTGCACAAAATAGTTATAAAATAAAGTAAAATATAAAATAAAAATGAGTACAAAGATAACAGTTACTAATCCATAATTTAATAATCAGGAAAGGCTATAGAGTAAAGATGCGTGGGATAGTTCACCCAAAAATTAAAATTTGATGTTTATCTGCTTACCCCCAGGGCATCCAAGATGTAGGTGACTTTTTTTCTTCAGTAGAACACAAATTATGATTTTTAGCTTCAGGCGTTGCAGTCTCTCAGTCGTACAATGCTTGGCAATTGTAACAGAATCTATGAGAGTAAAAAAAAAAATGCACAGACAATACCCTGGGGGTAAGCAGATAAACATCAAATTTTAATTTTTGGGTGAACTATCCCTTTCAGTCTAGATTTAAAACAGAAATAGAAGAAGCACTGTTAATGTCAGGTTGCAACTGATTCCATAACCGTGCAAAGGCTCTGTCACCTTAAGTCGTGACCATGGAACATATAAAAGAGCTTTATTGGCAGATCTGAGAGACTTAGAAGCTGAATTAAAAAATAAATAAATAAGATCAATGTAAGATGGGGCTTGTTCATTAAGAGCTTTAAAAACAATCAGCAATATTTTGAATTGAATTCTTAAAAGGACAGAAAGCCAGTGAAGGGAAACTAAAGTTGCAGTGATATGATTTGCACTAGTTATTGGCCACTGCATTCTGAACCATCTGCAAATGTGCCAATGAAGATTGGAGAAGACCAAGGTATAAAGAATTACAATAGTCCAGCTGTGATGTGATAAATGCAAAAATGACTTTTTATCAGTCTTTTTTACAAGTCTTTAAAGAAAGTGTCGATTTAAGCCTGAAAATTATTCTCAATTGATAGTAACCGTTTTTTAACAACTGAGCTCAACAAAGCTCAGAGTCAAAGATAACACCAATTTATTTATTTATTTATTTATTTATTTATTTATTTTTTGCATGTGACTTAATATATGGAGTAAGATTGTCTAAGTAACTGGCTATAGAGTTTCTAGTTTTGGGGGACCAAAGATAATCACCTCAGTTTTCTCATCGTTAAGCTGGAGGAAATTACTTGCCGTCCAGCATTTAATATCCTCAAGACAGTCCATAAGAGGCTGCAGAGAATGTCTAGATTTAAATGGATTGCACAACTGAGAATCATCAGCATTGAAATTAAAATAAATTGTTATATTTCATAAATATATTACTGAGTGGAAGCATGTTCAGATTAAAGAGTAATGGGCCCAAAATTGACCCTTGAGGAACCCCACAGGAGAGAGAAACAGATGATGAGGAAAAAAATGGCCAATAGCCACTGAGAATGTCCTGGATTTAAGATATGACTCAAACCACAGTAATGCCTTATCCTTAATGCCTACCCAGTGTTCAAGGTGAGACAAAAGGATATTGTGATTTACCAAGTCAAAAGCGGCACTCAGATCCCGTAAAATCAAAACTGCATTTACACCAGAATCAACCACAAGTAACAAATCATTCATCATCACTTTTAACAAAGCTGTTTCAGTGCTGTGATGAGGTTAAATTAGATTTCCATTAAACATGCAGTTGTGCACTATGAATATTGCTGGCTCTATGATAAATTCCTTGTATTCTTCCTTATTTGTAAGGATATATTTATAAATATGAATGTAAATTTGCCAAGGTCAAAAAGTGTCCTAAAATATCAGATAATCTGATATTTTGGCTGATTATAATGCAAGTATAATAATGTTTACAAATTAATAATTTGTCCTTGAGTCCTTGATTTTTAGAGTTTTTAAAACCAAATGAAACCAACATAAATACAAAGAGTGCATTTTTAAGAACCCATTTAGTATTATGATAGTCTATTTTATTGTCAAATTTTATGCACATTTATTTTTGGGGGAGAATTTGACCTGGTGAAGTATGTATTTTTTAGCACTGAGATTCTGTTTACAGGAGCAGAGTTGTTGGTGGATCAGCTCCTGTTTCCAGCTCAGGATGGTCAGAAGTCTAATCCAAATGTCTTTGTGGTGGGCTCCACATTGCAGAGGCTCTTAAAAGGAGCTGAGGATGTAGGGTTATTTAAGGAGTTTCAAGATGGGATAATGCGAGGGTTCACTTATGCCAACAGAGAAAGCTTCAAAGACTTTTATGGTGAGATTTAGCTACAGTATAACCAAAGATGAGGAGTCTGTTATATTTTGTTATTTCAACCACATTAGTTCATTATAAAGGCTTTGTGTATATATGACTAGGTAGAAACGAGATATTGATTCTTTGAAAATACTTTATTTTAAGGACCAATTCTCCTTATTAACTAATTGCTTATTAGCATGCATATTACTAGCAAATTTTCTATTTATTAGTACTTATGAAGAGCATATTAATGCCTTATTCTGCATGCTCATATTTTAGATCCCTTAATCGTACCCCATTCCTAAACTTAACAACTATCTTACTAACTATTAATACTGGAAACAGCTCTTTAGGAGTTTATTGAGGCAAAAGCCATAGTTAATAGTGAGAATTGCCTCCCAAACTAAAGGGTGACTGATTTTTCTAAAAGGGATACAGTATTAAAATACAATACAGGTCCAGGTTGTTCTATAATACTGTTGCATTGTGCTCATAGGAGATGGTGAAGGATTTCTCAGTGATGCCGAGTGTCAATACATTATCAAACATGAGTTGGACACACTTAGGGCTAAGAATGAAGAGCATGTTCCTGGATACCCTAAGGTTAAGCTCTACCCTGGAAAATCAGTTGGTAAGTGTATGTCTATCACCAGCTGTATTAGATAAACACAGTCGTCGTCAGTTTTTCCAGATAGTTGTAAACATTTTGGCTCTTTGATGCTTTCAACATTGTTCTGTTTGTTTGTATCTTAAAGTCAACTTGAAATCAAAAATGACCCAATTTTTTGGGTGTTATTCATCTGTGCATCTTATTCCTAAAAATTGTTCATCCTCACAATCTTTAATCAAAATGTAATAAATTGGTGAAAACTAGTGCTGTTAACCAATGGTTACATTTCTGTGTGCTAAAATATTATTGGTGCGAATGTTTTTGATTCCTTTGGTTATTATTTACTTAATTCAAACGTGAAATTTAGAAATGGAATTCAGTGAGGGAATATTAATATTGTTATTTTTTTAATGTACTGTTAAAAATAATGTTGAAATAAGCTAGTAGTATTTGGCAGATCATGTGATCTCAACATGGTGGTTTATTCTGACACTGCCCTTGTAGAATAAAACATCATTTTAAACCACTGACATCATTGGCCCTATCTTGCACCCAGCGCAATTGACTTTGTACACCGACGCATGTGTCATTCCTATTTTGCACCCGCGCAAAGCGCGCTTTTCCCTCCACAGAAGCACGTTGCTAAACTAGTGAATGAACTTGTGCTCCCTGGGCGGTTCAGCGCAAAAAAGGAGGCGTGTTCCGGCGCAAACAATCCCTGGTGCTATTTTGCTGTTCCATTAAACAATTGTGCCACTGACCAGAAAAAACCTAGTCTAAAGTCAGTGGCGCGTTGCGCGTTGTTCATTATGCTATTTTAAGGGCGCATGCTTGACCATAATGTATAGCATGCACAACGCGCATACCCACTTTGCTCATATAATCTACACAGATGCAACAGTTATTTTTGCAAATCATAAATTGTTACACTAAAAAAAATTTAACACATGAGATGACGGAAATCAATGTGGTGTGACACGAAGATGTGAAAAAAATAGGCATAAATCTAGCTTACAAATTATTCAGGCTAATTGTAGTAATTAAGGATCAGACCTGTTTGCCCAGTAGTGGCAAGACATATATGTACATCATCAGTCTCCTCGGCTGTGAACCGCTCCTGGCGTGCGCCTGGTAAATACGCCATAATAATAGCAATCCATAATGGAACTTGCGCACCTGCTTTTAAAGGGAATGTTGGATGACGCTCTGATTGGTTTATTTCACATTACGCCCAAACCACACCTATGAATAATGAAGCTACTTCAGACCAACCCATTTTAGATTTGCGCCAGGCGCAAGAGCCATTTATCCCGCCGGGAAAATAGCAACAGCGCCGAGACCCGCCCACAAAGTTACTTGCGCTTCGCGCTTTGACACTTGCGTTTCAGATCGTTAAAATAGGGCCCCATGTCATTTTAGAGAACATACTTTTGAATATTCCTCAATATTATATCAGCTAGATATCAAACTAGATTCAAAACATTGCCATTCAGATTGTCATATTTGCTATTTAACATTTATTTATTTATTTAATTTTTTTTCACTATGCCTTTTTCATTTCTGAAGATTAAGTTACGTTTTAATGGTAAACTCTTTTCCAGTGCGGAGGTTGCAGTCTAAAGGTGTCCTAGTCCAGTATTTTCCTCTCCATAACAAAGAAGACCTTAAAAGGCTCTCGTTCTCATGGTACAAAAAGATCAAATTGTCCTTCCAGCCACTGGGTGAGTCACTCTGTCTGTGTGCGCTGGCAGCATGAACTTTACACCCAACTCCAGCCTTTATCCTTCAACTTACTGTGAAAAGAATTTCAGAAGAATTTCAGTTATATAAGTACAGCTGAATGTCATATTTGGTGGGTGTGTGTGATATTATAGCTGTTCTCTTGAACTATTGTGGGAATTCAGAGTAGTGTTGATTGCTAATTTAATTCAAATGTGAAGCAGATTTGTACTTGCACCATCTTAAAAAAATACACCAGCTCTGGTGTCTGACGTTTTTGAACATTAAACACACACATTGAAATCACAGTGCACTTTGCTACATTAATTAAAGATGTTCCCTTTGTGTCCTTCATGATGTAGATGACATCAGACATTACTTTGGTGAGGGTCTGGCACTCTACTTTGGATTTCTGGAGTATTTCACGTTTGCCTTGGTACCCATGGCCCTCATTGGTATCCCTTACTACCTCTTTGACTGGGAGGACTACGACAAGTATGTGCTGTTTGCTGTCTTCAACCTGGTTTGGTCTACAGTATTCTTGGAAGTGTGGAAGAGATGCAGCGCTACGTTTGCATACGGGTGGGGAACTCTGAGCCGCAAAAAAGCGTTTGAAGAACCGAGGGCTGGATTCCACGGAGCTCTGGGGTTTAATCCAATCACGGGCCGAGAGGAACCAGTCTACCCTAGCTCAAAGTACCAAGTTTTGAAATGTTCTCACGTTTAAAAAAAAAAAAAAAAAAAAAGGCACCAACATCAAACAAATATAAGCATGATTAATATGGTAAATATTCTAGATGCTCACAGTGTTTGTTTTCCCATGACAGGCGGCAGTTGAGGATATATTTGGTGTCGGTTCCCTTTGTTCTGCTGTGCCTGTATCTGTCCTTTTACGTGATGATGGTTTACTTTGACATGGAGAACTGGGCCATAAGTGTATACAATGAAAATCCAAACTTTGGGACCGGCATTCTGCTGTTTGTACCTAGCATCATCTATGCTGTGGTCATCGAGATCATGAACTTACTGTATCGCTATGCAGCAGAGTTTCTCACAAACTGGGGTGAGCCTGAAATTCTTCTTTTTTCCTGTTCTTCTTTCAATAACAGTTAGCTTTAAACTAAAGCCAATTTCTGCCTCAAAATCACAAAAAAGGTAATTCTGAGATGACGTTTAATATATGAAATTAAATAAAATCACACTGTCAGAGTGATTGCAATTGTATTTACAAGATATGAAATCACATTGTGAGATATAAAGTCACTATAGTGAGATATAATGTCATATAGTAAGATATAAAGTCGAATTGTAAGATTTAAAGTTACTGTTGGGACAAATAAAGTATCAATTCTGAAAGTTAAAAAAAGATAGAGAGAGAAATAATATATATATATATATATATATATATATATATATATATATATATATATATATATATATATATATATATATATATATATATATATATATATATATATATATATATATATATATATTTTTTTTTTTTTTTTTTTTTTTTTTAAATCAGAACCCTGAGTTTCCTTACCAGGAACATTACCTAAAACTTCACTGATCACTGATTCTCAATACTCTCAATAGCACCTTATTGTCCAATAATTTCCTCAATATTTGCTGTAATTAGGATAAAGCTGTTTTTGCACTTTTAATTTATATATTGAATTAACATGGTTAATTAACCACTATTCAATTTGCGAGTGTTTTGTTTTCCAGAACTGTATGTTGTTTAGTAAAAAAAAATAAAATAAAATAATATATATATATATATATATATATATATATATATATATATATGTGTGTTTAAATTTAGATCTTATTGATGTTAATTTTAACATTTTAATGTAGAGTTAGATTATTTTTTATATATTTTTATAATTAATTTATTATTTATTTAAATACTTTTGGCCTCCTAGTTCAGAATCACTGATCTAAATCATTTTTCTGTGTGCTATTTCACAAGTTATTTTCCAGATGTTACCATCCAACATGAAAGTAAATCACATTGTTTTTTGTTTTTCAGAAAACCATAGACTGGAGTCATCATTTCAAAATCACCTTGTGCTCAAGGTTTTGGTGGTATGCTTTCAAGTTTTTTGTCTTTTCATATACTTCACATTTTCAGTCTTATATCGGCATGTTTAATTTCATTTTTTAATTTAACTTCCTGTAAATATATGTCTGCCTGTAATATAGAGTTCCCACTCATTTTAAAATTGTGATTTCCATGCATGAGTCTCTATATCATTGTATTTAAAGGTTTATAAACAATTGGAATAGTAGTGGAACGGCAGTGGTCTAAAATGTGGGAACCCTGGCATTATTAAAATTATGCACATTTCAGAAGTGAAAATGTAGTTTTAATTCCTGTTTTTTTTGTTTGTTTGTTTCCAGTTTAACTTTGTAAACTGCTTTGCCTCTCTCTTCTATATTGCCTTTGTCATGCAAGATATGGTGCTTTTGAGACAGGTCAGTATTTCACACAAAACTCAGCTGCTTCGACAAGCAACAAATCAAGTGTAGTTGAATGACTTAATTGCAACCAACTTTACAAGACGCCTTATGGTTTTAACTGGAAGTTATTTGTCTGTGTGTGTGGATCATTAGAGTTTGGCCACATTGCTTATCACCTCTCAAATCCTGAATCAAGTGATGGAGGCCTTCCTGCCATACTGGCTGCAGAGGAGGAGGAACAAGAAAGTCCATAAGAGGATGAGGAGAGTGATGGGTGATAAAGAGCTCCCCCTGCTGGAACAAGTTCAGCTGGAGACCGAAATGAACACCTATCTGGTAGGTTCCTGTAACTGTGATCAGCTGGGTGCCTTGAGCTGTGAAATAAAATGTAATTGTGAACCAGCACATAGGAATACACTCTTTTGAAGTCCACTTCAAATGTTAGCCAAGGTTTCTTCTTGCACCAAAAACAGTCACAGTTTAAATGTTACATGACCTTTTCCATTCCTTTCTGACCTTTAAAACCGAATCTCTCTGAAATAACTTTGGTCATCAGGGCACATTTGACGACTACCTCGAGCAGTTCCTGTTGTTCGGCTATGTGAGTCTGTTCTCCTGTGTGTATCCTCTGGCTGCTGTGCTGGTGGTGCTGAACAACATCACTGAGGTTTATTCTGACGCCTTCAAGATGTGCCATGTTTTCAAGCGTCCCTTCTCAGAACCAGCTGCGAACATCGGGGTGTGGCAGGTGAGAAAACCTCATGAGAAAAGTCTCACATCCAGAAGAGCTGATAACTGACTGTACTTTAAAGAAAGCTTAAGAGACGTACAAAATGTACACAAATCATGCACTTGAGTTAAAGTACAAATACTCCAATAAAAATGTACTTGAGTAAATGGTACAAAGGTACTTGTTTTTAATGTACTGAAGTATCAAATGTAAAATTCCATCATTTATTTATTTATTTATTTAATCCGATATGCTTCATCCTATTACTCAGAATACCTATGAGTCAGAACTAGACAGAACAAGTCATAAGAAAGATTAGTGGATTAGCAAACATTATGCATAACCAAAAAACAACCACACTAGCCTCTCTTATATATCTGATATCCACTTACATGAATGTGAAAAATCATTTGAAGCATTTAAAGTTAAGACTAAATGTCTTTATAAGAAACATGTAGTCAAGTCTGTCCCAACATCTAAATGGTGCTATATATTCACACACCAGTGTTATATCAGTATTATTTATGTAATATTATAGTATTTGTTAATATTTTGAATAAGCTTTTTTTTTTGGAGTTTCAGTAATATTATGTGCCTTTGCCAATTTATTTTATTTATTTTATTTTAATATTTCTACTTCAATTTCTAAATAGGTTTTTGTAAATTTAATACCTCAACTTTTAAATTGAAGTATTTCATTGCATTTGTATATTTTATTTTATTTAAATTAGTTTTATTTAATAATAATAACACTGTTACACACACACACACACACATACGCAAAGAAAACTTAACATTTGGTCTTTTTATTCTTCCAGTTGGCATTCGAGACAATGAGCATTATAGCCGTGGTGACCAACTGTGCCTTGATTGGTTTGTCTTCACAAGTCAAAGCATACTTCCCTGAATCAGAGACTCAGATGATCCTCATTGTGGTGGCAATAGAGGTAACATATTCTCCTGTCCTTACACCATGATAACCTATAACCTCCTTTTGCAATGGCCCAAATGGTCCATAAGGTGGCATCAGTGAGTTGTTTTCCTTCTGCATGTGAGTGTATGAGTGTCAAAGGGTACTAAAGTTGACCACCATCCCGTTGGTTTGGATAATGCAGAAAACATAATGTATTAGACTTTGTCAGTTTGTGTAACAGAAGAATCCAGATCCCCAAAACTGTGGAGCTCTAGTCCTTGTGGGTTAATGTCAGAATTAAACAGGAAGTTCAGTAAAGGATAAGCTTTGCTTCTAGCCTCAGGAGACCTACTCAAAATAACTGACCCGAAGCATGGAGAGAAACACACACAAACACACTAGAGACTTGTGTTTTTTTGGGGAAGAGAAAATAGAACTCGTGAAATTCTGTGTGGGGATCTGGGGAGGAATTCATTGTGCCATGTCTTGTTTTCCGCTAATTAAACTTCGCAGTAATCACTGGAGTTGTAATTAGGCCATACTGATCCGTGCACAGCATCAGCGTACCATGACAGAATTTTAAATAAAACTCAAAACCACTAGTGTTGTGGGAATAGAAAAGTCTTTACAAACCTCAAAAGCAAATGGCTGTAGTCATTCAGATCTGTGTGTGGCTGTGTTGTTTCGTTCTGCAACATTAAATCAAGTAAACTTAATCCAAATTGACCCGAAGTCAGAGAATATATGCATGGTAAATCAAAAGCAAACAGTAGTGCTGTCACCTCATATAGGCAGTATTTGAAGCTCTAATTCAGATTGATTGGATTGAGTTTGGCTGCTCCTGCTGGTTGGTGTGAATTGATTTGTTTAGGGCTGGTTCAGCTGGACTGTGGGTATGCTGGCTACACTGGAACAGCTGCTGTCAGCTCGGTTCACGGCAGGTCAGCTCACTGCTCCAAATCAACTTAGTTTGTGGGTGAGTGTCTGGCTACGGTGTATCTCTGTATCTCTGACGTGTTCCTGTGAGGGTCATGGCACTCATCAACATTCGATAGCTCAGATGGTAGAGCAGAGGGTGTTACATTAGGACAGTCGTGTAATCTATATATACTATACACACACACACACACACACACACACACACACACACACACACACACACACACACACACACACACACACACACACACATATTTTTTACCTTAGGTTCAATGTTGGTATAGTAACAGAATAATAGTGAAACAATCAGATTTAATCATCATAAATGAAAGCATGGAACTTACAGTATGTAATGAATAAAAACAATCATAGCTAACAAAACTGTCCTGTTTAGTTTACCTTATACTTACCTTAAAACCTATTAAATGAATGAATGTATGCATGCTTTTGAATTGCCATCAATGGAGAAAGCTGCTTTTTGGAACCATGATAATGTAGTTAGTTATGGCATCTACCAGGTGCATCTGGACAGTGCTAACCACAAAAAACCTGAACCCTTGGGTCTTATGTGTCAGCTTTTGGCTGAATAAGTGGCTTGTGTTTGGGCTACCTAAGGGGGGGGGGGTTGTAAAACTGTTTGGAAACACTAGGGGTGTGCTATATCACGATTTTTGATCATGGATGATTAAAATGTGTCCACGATTTGCTTTCGAAGAAATATTGTAGTATTGTGCTACAGCACACATTCTATCAGCTGCAATTCTGGTGCCTCTGTCTCAATATACTGTACAACGTTACGTGACATACTGTACGTTCACATCAAATGTTAACTCAGCGGTAGATACTCACGGGACACTGCACTTCACAATCACAAAAGTACGTTATTTGCATGTGCCTTAAAACCTTGCCGGTTAAACATTAATTTGCGTGCTGTTCCGACATGTGCTTTTTCTGAGCACATACTGTACAGCTGAAGCGCATGCACACTAAAAAGCCTGTCAAACAGCGCCTGATTACTGGACTAATCTTTCATGTCTGATTGCACTAATACTATCAAAAACACACAAGATTTACATATACTGTAGACACAGTTGGTTATGTCTAAAGTGAAAGTAAACAGTTGAGAGAAAAACGGATGCATGTAGGTGACAACCTTCTCTCTTGTGCTGAACACAAAAGAAGATATTTTGAAGAATGTGGGTAAACAAACAGTTGCTGATCTCCACTGACTTTGATAGTGGAAAAAAAAACCTATAGAAAAGTCACTGGGAACCAGCAACTGTTTGGTTACCCACATTCTTCAAAATAACTTTTATGTTCAATAGAAGAAAGAAACTAATTCAGGTTTAACACAACTTGAAAGTGAGTAAATGATGACAGAATTGTATTTTTGGGTGAACTATCCCTTTAATGTTAATAAAACAACAAAACACAAAGAGAAAAATCACATACTGCTCTTGACTGAAGAACTTTAATACAGTTGCTTTAAGAATTAATGTATAATGTATACAGTGAAATTTATATAGTTTTATTTTTATATTTTGTTCATTTAATTTCTTGAATGCTACTGCTAAATACTCTTACTGTACCTGAAAATGTGTATTTGTAATATATATAAAATAATTATATAATTTAAAATAATTAAAAATATATATATTTTATCTTCGCACACTTTGGCCTAAATATCTGCCATTCTCTTTATTTTATATTTTGTTACTTGTAAGGCTGTGTTTTAAAATAGGGAAGTTAGTTTGGCTGTACTACTCAGACAACTTGAAAAAAACAAAACAAAACAAAAAAACAACAACAACAACATGACAAAAAATAAGATCATGAATTGTGATTTTCCTGAAAAAAATTATACTTTTGCCATATTGCCCACCCCTTGAAAACACCTATAAAATTTATCTGGTGCCACAAATGATTCAGAATTATACACCTTTTCTTTTATTTATCATTCTGGACTTGACATTAAATTGATTTGCTTTGATTTACATTTACATTATTCAATTATAAAATGTTTTTATACTGTACAAACTATTTTCTATCCCCTATAAATTAACAAATTAATTTCAAGAAATCCAGTTTACATCACAGGTCATCAATCTTCCACCGATCACTATATATAAATATACATTTTCTTAGCCAATAACCAGGGTTGTTATAGTTAACCAAAAAAAAAAAAAAAAAAGTAAATAAAAACTAAAATAGCTAAATTGTCATAAAATAACTAAAACAAAAAACTGAAATAAAATAAAGTTACTATACAGACACACAAATATAACGGAAAACAGAATAACGGATAATATTAAAATAAATATTAAAAAAATATTAAAATAAAACTAATCCAAAATGTTAATAAAAACTATCATTGTATCTTAATGATACTAAAATAACACTGTAAATGACTGATCTGGTAATGAGTAGGTTTTTATTCTGTTTTTTTTTTAAATAATTAATTAATTTATTTTTATAAAATGGTTATTGATTTAAATCAGTCCAGTGACTCACTCACTCATCAGTCTGAATGCTTCATCACTGTTTTAGTTTTGTAATTTAGTAAGGACAAATAACGCAGGCAAGGTGCTTTCTCAAAAGTGATAAAAGAAATGTTAATGGAACTGCTTAAGAACCAAAGCCTATAAATTCAAGATTTCAAGACTCCTTAATAGCTATATAATTTTTCTATCATTAACAAACTTATGTGTGTATATGCACATTTACATAGAGCGCACACACTGAATAGCGTCCTGCATAATAGACATTCTCTGTCTATTATGCAGGACGCTTCTAAAGGCTGTCTTTCTATATTTTATTGACTCTGTTAGTTCATTAAGTAGAGTGAGCAGGGATTGGCGTTGGATCAGTATGCGGAGGGGGAAGGCCTGCTTCCCACGGACTGCAGAGTGCTGTGTGATGTATGGATCACTTTCAGAAGTACTAATACAATATCATATAGTCTGACATGATAATATGATATGTACCAACAGAGGAGGACAGGACGAATGAATGATTAAATCATTCAGATTATTGCAGCATGTTATGACATTAAATTATAATATGGCAAGATGTTTTATTATGACTCATTACAAAAAAAAATGAAAAAGCCACAGAAGATATCAGTTTGAAAGGCATAGTTTGTTCAAAATGAAAATTCTGTCATCATTTACTCACCTGCAAGTTGACAGCTAATGGTAGCTACTGACTTCCATAGAATAGAAAAAGAAAAAAAACACTGTAGAAGTCAATGGATACCTGTTTGGTTAACAACATTCTTCAGAATATCTTCTTTTGTGTTCAACAGAAGAAAGAAACTCATACAGGTTTGGAACAACTTGAGGGGGAGTAAATGATGACAGATGTTTCATTTTAAGTGAACTATCCCTTGAATGAAAGCTATTGAAACATGATGTCTCGTACAGAAATGGTGCAGGATTAGTTACTTTCATAAGTTGGGGTTAAGTGTTTGTTCAACTCTAGATATGAGCAATCGTAACAGATACACTGTAGATCTGACAGTACTTGAATATAAGAAAACACAGATTTGTTGTTTTTGTAGTGTAAGTGAGCAATCATCCCAGAAATAATCTCTGTGCCCTCAAAGGTCATCTTTGGATGATGGGTAATGCAAATGTCCCCTCGCTCTGTTATCGCTTTTGTGTGCATCGTCACTGGCTCACGTTGGAATGAATCAGAAAGCAGTGTGTGTGTTTGTCATTGCTGGTATTTCTCAGAACCATGACTGCTGACTATTTTTGGGCCATTCGATACTCAGGTAATTACAAGATGACATGCCTCAGAGAGCAGTAACTAGGCAACAGTGTAGCCACGGTGACAGGAGACGGCTGAGGATCAGGAAGAACTGAAAAGATTGATGCTACGGAGGCTGATTGTGACCTATGAGAGAAAGAGAAAGAGAAAGAGATTTGTCTGCAGACAGATGCACACACTTAATAAAGCAAAAAAAAAAAAAAATCACACATTTAGCAGTGTTTTCAGTTTCTATTTCAAGCCATTGCTGTCTTTTGAACTTTCTATTCCTCAAAAGAATCCTGAAAAATGTATCACAGTTTCCATAAAACTATTAAGCAGCATAACTTTTTGCAGTATTGATAAGAATATGAAATGTTTCTAAAGCACCAATTTAGCATATTAGAATGATTATGATACTTACATGTTTTGTTCATCATGATAATCTTCACAAATGAACCCAATGTTTTTAAAGCCTAAATACAGTTGAAAGAAGTATCAATGTAGCTAAATGTAGGCTATAAACTACAAACTACACAACGGTCACACAAGTTCTGTTAAACCTCCAACAACTCTTTCAGTTTTTATAAAATAAAAAAATAAAAACATTTTACCTGAAAGTTAGAATAGTTTGCAAGAGCGTGATTATAAACACAGTGAGGCTGTGAATGTGGACTAATGAGTAGATGAATTTACTTATTCAGTGTGAATATGATAAATGTCCCCAGCAACCTCTATAGTTCCATTTAGCCACTTGTTCGTTAACAAGTTTTTTTTTACTTTTCAAGACAAGTAAAAGCTTTAAAAAGGGATATGTACTGATGTATTTTATGCTGTAGAATAAAACTTGAAAATCTCTTGAGCTTGTGTTTACCACAGACTTATTTCAGGACCAAAAACAGGTTAAAAAAATCCACTGACTTCTGAACGATAGAACTGGAAGAGCCAAAATGCTAACTGATTTCTGGGTTTGGCTTACATGCCTGCACCAATCTATAAGGCACATGTTTTTGTAATCTGATTTTTTGCTGTACTGTATTACGAAAAGCTCTCATTGTGAATTTTGCCTTTATCTGCAGTACTTGTTTCTACAGGATTATAACAAAGGGCAAAGGGGTTTTCATATATTCTGATTTAACTGCAGCTGTCTAGATGTCAGTGGCTAATTTAGCAATCGGACACGATGAGAGTGTGTGTATTTGTGTACACCCCACCCAGCGAGCGCTCATGTTAAGTGGCAGACAGGCTCTTCCAGGGCTGTTTCACTGAAGACTGTGCTGTTGCATGTCTCCCTAATCATGTCTGACATGCTGCAAGATCAGATGTGTCTGGCCGCCACGCTCTCTCACTCCGTTCCACTCACGTCTTAAAGCAGATGACAGCTAGCCTGGAAAGACTCTGACACCTCTCCGACACACATTTTCCTTCAGTTCATGGGTCACACATGAGATTGGTCACCAATAGGCTGAACGAATCATGGGCGGTACCCTCTCCTTTCTTAAGATGCTTTTTACTACATTATTATATTATAGGGCAATAAAGTGTTCTGTCTTCGTATTAGCAAAATTTGGGGGAAATTTTGTGGGTAAATAGGTCCACTGCCCATTGAAAATAGTGTAGCGATGCATGAAGCACAGCTCACACAAAAGCCAAACAGCTTTCTGTTGATCAACAGCAGATGGAGAAATCTTTCGCCCTCGCACAAAATTCTAATTTGCGTAGATTCTTTTTGAAATGACTGAATTTCGCCTGGTAAAAATTAACCTCTATTCTATTCTATTCTATTCTATTCTATTCTATTCTATTCTATTCTATTCTATTCTGGAATACTCATATTTGAGTCTCTGATAACTTTTTAGGGATTTAAGTGCGTAGCGCTGCAAACCTATTGTAATTGTTAGAATGGCCAAGGATCTCCACATAAAACTGATCAGGCAGACCAAACCGTAAGTCATAAAGACTCACACCATCTACAACGTAACCAAGGCTTGCCCAAATTGGTCTGACGGGGGTGCTACAGCAATCAAAAGTACAAAATCGCTCAGAACTCCAAAACTGTTAGTTGCAGGATCAAGTGCCTTATGTCGTTGGAATCCTTGGCTCACGACGGACAAAACGCATGTCTCTGATTCGCATGACAGAAGATTAAGGTATTTCGGATTTTTTTTAAATTCCTCCTTTTGCGAACTAGTCCTAGCTTTTTCCTCCCGATCGGAACCAAACCAGAGCAAAAAAGATTCTCTGGAGTGTGAATACCAATAATTACCAAAAAAAAAAAGTTGCAAAGGGTCGCCAAAACTGAAGGGACAGGGTCACTTTTACTAAAATGGCTATAACTTTTAAACAAACTCAGAAAACTCATGTGAGAGCTAAATTTGAGGTCACGGTTTTTCACACATACACACAATATTTATATCATCTGATAGACCTCCTCATTCTGAACGACTTTGTCTCTATAATCACTGTTGTCAATCAAATTGTTTGTTAAATAAATAATATATATAAAACCTAGTCCTAAAAAAAAACAAAAACAGGGCTGTACAATTCTATGGACTCTCTAGGTCAATAATTCTAAACGAAAACTTAAAACTTCACGAAACTAGGTGAGCACATGTGACAGGTTATTCTAAACAAGCATGCAAAGTTTGATGGAGATCGGATCACAGGTGGAGCTATAAAAGTCATAATCATTAAAAAAATCACCATATTTCTATGGTAAATTACCTGGATTTTCCAAAATGCTGTTTTAAATCATTGATTTAGGTGGTTACAGGCTAATATGTCATATATTTTTACATAAGTGTTTAAATGCCTTTAAGCATTTGAACCCTAATAATCGCTAATATAATATAATATAATATATATATATATATTATTAGAGTTTTGTTTACCTATTCAAACAATTCAATATTTGTCTGTTTGGGTTGTGTTTGCCTTTTTAAGTACGTCTGCTGTAATGATACAACTGTCTGGTAAAGACTTTGGAGAAACATGTGACTACACAAATAATCTGGGCTTTGTTCTCTCGTCATATCAGATCTGATCCTCAGTCTCTGCATCACACACTCAGACAGCAATCAGTCTGAAGAGAGGGTGGCATTTTCCTCAGTTCATGCTCAAATGCAACATCATTTTGAGTCACACTTCTGAACATGCTCTCAGCTTGTTTTAGGCAGCGCCCTGCAGGAGACTGTGCTTGTCTGTTACTGATGTACTGTTGTGATAAATCACAGATGAATGATTCAGTCGGTGCTCTTAAACCCTTATCTGACTGCAATACTGGGTGTAGAGTGTTTCTTTAGGTTTGCTGGTGAAAATTTGCTATCGATTTTCACATGAACACAATAGTTCTGTTCCAAAATTCTAGTGAGTTATATAATATATACTAAAATATATAGTTATATGTTGTAGTTATTTAGTTATATAATGATAGTCATATATTCTAGTGAGTCCCAAAATGATGCTGCAATATAAGGTACCTTGTTTTAACCAAAATCTTAAAGTGGCCATATTTACCAATGTTCAGCAACTTTTCATTGGGTGAAATCTAGTAATTTTAGTAATCCAGTATCAGTACTTTAATCTAGTAATATGAATCTACTCAATTTTATGAGAGTGAAACATTTTCACATATTTTGCATTGAATATAAAGTTGGTCACACTGACCAACAGAAAGCAACTTTGCAAAGCAAAGCAGAAAGCAAAATTGACTTTTGCGTGAGAGGTGCTTCATGCATCGCTACTCATAAAAATGAACAATGGCCTGCAAAATTTTGCAGAAATTTCATTGATATGACTGCAACAGAATCTTGAATTCCCTGCACAGATAAGGTAATCTCAGAAAATCACTGCAACAAGCACAGTGGAAAAATTTACTCAGTATGGCAGATGTAGTTGACTGAATTTCAACTATGAATTAATTTCATTCAAAACTGAAATAAAGTGCTTTCACCTAATGCTAAAGGTGCTGTCGTATTTATGGATCATGGGTGTAATGATTCATATATTTATATGAATCTGGGTCATTTAAGTTCAGATAATGAACTATGTGAAAGTTTGTGCTTGAAAACGGCCCAGAGTCTCAAAAGAGCGATTTGGATTTTGGTGTATTTCCCAACCAACATCAAAATATTCACCCTTCCACTACATCATTTATAATCTTACTTTGTCATCCACAGAAGAAGATCAGATTTTGTTCTGGTGTTCACAGAGATCTGTTGATGACTCCCAGAGGTTGCTTTGTCTCTATCAGTCACAGCTTTAGCTGATGTCTCTTCTCTGACTTTCAGGAGCATTTTAGAGTCTTGACACTGATCATTGATACTGTATCTGAGCTAAACTGCTGCATCCAAAGCAGAGCTGGTGCATTTTCCACATTAGTCAACAATAGCTGACCAACAGGGAGATTGAGACAAATAGTGAATTTTATACAGTCATTGCATGATTTTACTGTGCTACATTTAAGAAATGTTTGAAAGGTTAGTTTACCTAAAAATGAAAGTTGTTACATCAGTTGCTCACCCTCATGTTGTTCCAAATCCATTACACTTATGTTCATTTTTTTTTAAACTCAAGTTTTGGTGCAATGGGAATGTATAGGGACAGAAATCCCTGTGGTTTGTTTATAATATCTTCATTTGTGTTTAGAAGATGGATGAAAGGCTTATGGGTGAGTAAATGAGGACAGAATTTTGGGTGAACTATCAATTTAACAGAAATACATTTACGTCAACCATCAAAAGAGTTCTTTATGGATCACACAAAGGTGAATAGTGAGCTGGTTTCAGAGGCAGTGGGCATATGGTGATCTATTTAACACAATGGAGTAGCAATGACAGATGACACTCTGCCAGCAGCATACATATCACTAATGTGGCCTTTGAACACATAGAGAGCCATAAAGATCGTCCAGCCAAAATGTATACACGTCACAAAAGATATTTGAGGTTTAATTAGCACTTCATTATATTACATAGAGACAATTACATAATAATAGTCCATGAAAACTGTGTTGTAAAGTTGTCTTTTTCTGTTTATTGCAGCATGTTCTCCTTGCCTTCAAATTCATCCTGGCATTCGTTATTCCAGATGTTCCTAAAGATATCCAAGTCAAACTAGCCAAGCTGGAGTTTGACTCCCTAGAAGCTCTTAAGAAAAGGGTGAGTACACATTTGTACATGTGCACATATCTACAGCATGCAATCAGGAAATGTGACCATCTATATGATAGGCCCTGTCAGAAAGTACTTCATTGCTAATAGTCGTATGCGTATATGCCTCTGTGGGTTTCACAGAGTCAACAACACATGTCTGCTTCAACGTAAGTGATGATGTGGCAACCATTATCTTTTGGTTCAAAGAGGCAGAGAGCAGCATTAACATGATTTCTGATCATTAAATGAGCCAGAGAGACCTTTGTACATGCTAATAAGCTCTGCTGACATACAGAGTGCGTCAGGTAGTGTTTGCTAATCAGGTTTAGCTATTTAGGAAGATGTTTATCACCTTGTATGCGGCATAAGAAGTAGGTCAGCCACAAAAGAACACACATGGGGGTGGGGGGTTATGTGTCGGGGTTGTTTTCCTCAAAAGGCAAAGGCTATGTTTGGAATAAAATACTAATATACTGCTTGCTGCAAACTGCCTTCAATTATTATTATTTTTTTTTTAATAACATTGAGACTTTTTCATTGAGTATGTATCTTGCAGTGAGAAATATTTCAAACATTAGTATGCAACATTGTTGTTTCATGACCTCATCATTTTGCATGTTTAATTCAGTGAGCGGTGTTCAGTATTCATCTCAGAAATATATTTTTTATTTGTAATAAAAATAAAAATAGTCAATTTTTGTAATAATGAGTCAAGAAGGAATTATTACTTTGTTGATAAAATATGTTTATTTGCAGAATCACAGTTGATATTAAAGCTCCAATATGTAGGAATTTTGTAATAAAATTTCCGAAAATGACTTGCACAGTGTGATATATTTCCTCCAGTTGTGTACTTACAATATCTCAAGAGTCTCCAAAGATTTTTTATTTCAGAGAAATTCCGATTTTAAATAACTGGCCGTCCGGAAAAAATATGTCGCCTCTCAGTGACGCAATGTCCGCTCTATACTTTTTTTCCGGTGTAGAGACCATGTGATGTTCCACCACATCGGAATATCACATGGTCAAATGCGGAAGTGGTGGTTATGTTATAGCCAAGCGTATGGTTTGGTTGTCGTTGTTATGGATCACGATAACTCTTTGGCGAGTATTGAAATGCCAGTAAAACGTAAGTTATATTGCTCTTTGTACTAAGGTAAGGATTTTTATCACGTTGTGGTGACCGAGATTATGGCAGTACAATTAAATACAATCGGATATGTGTTGTTAAAAAATATATTTAGTCAATTACTTGCAAATGTTCGTTAAAATTTACTTTTAGAACGATTGGTTTGAGCACGTTAAACAACACGGCATTAACCATAAACACGTAACACTGCACAACATTAACCCAACAAATCATTTAACAAAAAGCTGTAAGTTGTAACGGGATAATATAGTATAACATTTCACGTTCCTTGCAGTTCATTAATTATGATGACATAAAATAATACGATCATATATACAGGTAATACAAAAACGAATAAATTACCTCATCCGTGATCATGATTCGTTTATACAATTTAGATACATTGCTATGGTGAAAACGCATTAAAAACGACATCTCCCATCGTCACCTGCTTCATAGCGTCATCAAGCTTCGCCTTTGTTATTGTTGGAAATGCGCCCTCTTGTGGTCAATTACAAAAGTCACATACTGGAGCTTTAATTCTGATTCATCTGATTTGTCAGCCCTTATTTTTGAAGCGATATAAAAATGTTTAATAATGCATAAATGGTGAGACTTTGCTGTTTGAATTAAAAATATATATTTTAATATAAACATACAATAATATCATAGTATTATCTGCTTGTTGATATTGTAGGTAAAAAAAAAAAAAAAGTGTTCCATATGTCTTTAATATGAAAATTGTGGACACTGAAAATTAATTTAATGAAATTACTCTACCGTTCAAGAGTTATTTCACCAATAATACAATAAAAACACTAAATTTGTGAAATATTGTATTCAAAAATTACCGTTTTATATTTAAATACATTTAAATAAATAATTTATTGCTTTAATATCAAAGTTGAATTTTCAGCATCATTACTCCAGTGTCACATCATCCTTCAGTAATCAGAATCCAAGTTTGAGACAATGGATATAAAGGGTGTCCAAATATTCTCAAAAGAAGAAAGTTTACCTTTCAACATATAGGCTATCTTTTCCATTGCTAAACAGAAGGGCATGTTCTAATATGCTGATTTGGTGCTCAGGAAACCTTTCTTATTATTGTCAAAGTTATATCTAACACATACCTGAATTAATCAACAAACATACATACATACATTTTTTTTTTTGCAGAATGAATATAAAGATCAGAAGAATTAAACTAAAAAGAATAGTTTTTATTTGAAATAATTTTTTGTAACAATGTAAAAGTAACATTTTTCATTAATTTAACAAACTAGTGCAAGTATTATGGAAGTATTCTATTCTGAACAGAACCAAACATATCCCGAGGCCTTAAAAATCACAATTATGCCGTCATTTACGCACCCACATGCTGAATTACATGGCGGTGAGGGCAAATAATTTTCATCTTTGGCTTATCTATTACTTTATAATCTGGATTTTTACTATTATTCAAAGGTCAAGGTAGGTGGTGCCAGTGGCAGTAATTTATTGTTTATGGATATGAACCTTACCCAGCCTCAAATAGACTAAAACAGTGAGTCAGATTTGGAACATTTGTGGTAATGAAGTCAGACCACCGTCTCTCTTCTAAAATAGCAAAAGGCATGATAAATTATCTTAAGTATTAATAATGATTCCATACAATGTCTGTCAAAGCGACAGCATTGACATGCTTTAACAGGATTCAGTGGTTTTATTTCTGCAGAGACGAGCCCCTGGTCGGTAAGTCCGTTGCCATGGCTCTAGTGATATGGCACAGTTGGATTGTGAATGAAAATGAGCTGGCGAGTGCTGTTGGCATCCAGCGTTATCCTTAATGTGGCCTTGTGTCTCCTCCTCTCACTAACAGCAGATAAGATGTGTGATATGGCTCCCCTTTGCCTCTTAATGCTGTGGATTGTAATATTTTCCAGTTAATTTAGGTACATGATGAGCACTACTCTAATAGTTTTGCATTTTTATGTGTTGGTTTTAGCAAAACGCAGCACTAGTGTGCAATGGTGTAGGAATGAAAAATAGTGGGGGGCAGATTATAAAATCAACTAGCTTATGAATATCAATTGGTTCTACCTTATTTGCTGAAAAGTAGGTGTTGATAAATATCTGCAAGACAAGGAGGTTTATAATACCTGGTGAGATCTGTTCTTTTGCACTGTCATTTATCTCAATGGCAGTTGCTTGGCTGGCGTAGGACCCCCCCCAAAGTATGTGAATTGAATTCTGCCATTCCACTCATATGCACTCAGTTCCAGATAAGTTGTTTAAGGCAGTCACCTGAGCTGTAAACGCCATGTGATTAGTTAATCTTTAGCCAGTGAAGAAGGACATTCTGACAACAAGCATTTAAAGGGATAGTTCCCCCAAAAATGAAAATTCTGTAATCATTTACTCACACTCAAGAAATTCCAAAACTGTATGGGTTTCTTTTTTCTTTTTGATCACAAAAGAAGATATTTTGAAGAATGTCAAAAAATGCACTATGGAAGTCAATGCCTACAACTACAACTACTGCATCTTGGTGGCCTCAGTTTCATGAAGACTGTATAGCCACAGATCATCTGTGCACGCCGTGGGAACTCTAGGTACTGAAAAGGGAAGACCCATCTCACAGCGAAATTAAGACAGCACATTTAATGGAATGATGAAGCACTTGGCTGACGATCTGCGATAAAGGCGGAACTCCATCGAAGTTTCATCCGTCTAACATTTCTTTTAATTTAGCAGAGAGACGCGGGTCGTAAAACACGTATTGATTATGTTTCAGGATGACTGAAGACGGGATGTTTCTGGGCTCCCACCCCTCCAATTCTTTCTCACAGACTTCACCTGACACCAGCTCATCCCTCTGCCAGTGCTGGCGGTGCGTCTTCACCAGAGTCTCTCCATCAGAATGATGGACGGCAGCTAATAGCTTCAGTGGCCTCGTCCGGATCTGTTAAGAGTTCAAAAGTGCCGACTGCAGTTAAACAGCGCATTTGCTTAATGATATAAGACTGCAGAACCTCTGGGAGGTGCTTGGTCCAGTGGTTTGAGAGTGCTAGTGATGAGCTAGCAGCACATGCTGCCATTTAGCTGTATTTCCATGTGTTCAGCAGCTTGAGAAGGTGAAGACAGCTGTCGGGAGAAAAGCTCCCACTGCTCTAGGGCAAAGGGGCTCTGAAAATAGCCAGCACTTTCAGTGGCAATGGAAACCCCCAGTTAGTGGCCAGTATTTGGAAAGGATCCAGGGTGAACTCCAGGAAAAGGCCAACACTGTCATGGAACCATTATGGCAACTGGCGATTTTAGCTTTTTTTTGTTTTGCTGAATAAGACTCTTTTTAAACTGTTACAGCTGTTTGAGTGGCTGATAGGAATAGAAAACAAAGAAAGGGCAATGAGGATCTCCCTTGAAGATGAAGGGAAATGGTTAATTCACATTTGTATATTATTTCACTTTACGTCATTACTAGAGCTCGATCGAAGTGTTCCTATGTAGAGGGGTTGGACAAGGTAGCAGTCCAGCAAAACATCTGTCTTGAAAAGATTTTGGTTTCTACAGTTCCCATCCATGGGTGAGCCATGCTTTGATAAGAGTTGTTTCTCCCTTTAAAAGGCAGCTTGTTTTATGCATGCATGTTGTGTCCTGGGTTTTAATTTGCGAACTGAAAATTAATGGTTCATTTTTTCCAACAGATGTCAATTTGTTGAATGATGGAGGCCATTTGTCTTAGAATCTGGGCTGTTTAATACACTAATTTAGTGTGAGTAATTAAAAAAATAAATAATGCGATAAAAATTAACACAATTAATCATACTTCCTGACCCTTATGTAAATACCATAATAAGGATTTTTTCCTACCTTCAGAGCAATACAAGCTTGTATTACCACCTTTTGCGAGTCCGCATTCAGCACAGACTGGCTGCTACTACAGGCAACGAGTGACACCATACTGCATCACACTTACCACGTTAACCAGAAGGTCAGGGGCGTCCAATCCTGGTCCTGGATGGCCAACATCCTACAGTTTAGCTCCAACTTGTCCCAGCATACCTGCTCGGAAGATTCTAGTAATCCTGAAGACCTTGATTACCTTTGTTCAGGCGTGTTTAATAGGGGTTGAAGCTAAACTCTGCAGGACAGTGGCCCTCCAGGAGCAGGACTGGACACTCCTACAGAAGTTGATCAGTAGTCATTGATCAGATTCAAATTTTGGGGTGGACATCTTGGGACATTATCGATCATAAGATGAAACCTTATAAGAGTTAGAGATAAGAGTTATGATTGAGTTTCCACTATAAGTGAAAAAAAAAAAAAACTGCGAGCAGTAAAAATAGAGATTTCCCCAGTAACTGTACACAAAGCAGCACTGCGCTCACAAACGCTGCTTTTTCAGGCCTTACAGGTAAGATGAAATGAAAATGAGACCAATCGGACCAATCACAGCAGATTAGCGTCTCGCAAAGGAGGGGTTTGGAAAAATTATTCGTTAAACAAATCGTTTGGGAGTCATTGAGCAAGAAAGGTAAAAATAAATGCATATTATAAGACAATGAAAGTGTTTTTTGACCTTGCATACGTCAACCTGTTGTTGGGGACTCCCAAAACCAAAATATGAACCCTTCATAACCCATAATAGGGGCACTTTAAGGGACCAAGAATCTATAGTTGTCAGCTCAGTTTGTGGACAAATGCCCCAGTCTCAGATTCTGAATTTTGGATTCAATCTGAGGCCCCGGGGCACTGGCCCCTTTGTCCTGGTCCATAATCCAGCCCTAGTGTCAAAGAATGTTGGTCGCATGATGGACCTTGTCAGATTCAGTCTGCTTTCGCATCATTGCCTGTCCAACGTCACAGGAAGTGGAACAAGCCAGTAGTCTGAGTCAATCTGTCAACTTGACGAAGTCCATGAGAATGTGAAATGTCCCATGTTAACCTTTAATGATGTTAGGGGAAATGAAGTCATCACTTTCAATACAGCCAACATCGCATTGCAGTGAACAGAGTAAGCTGACAAACTGCGAGTCAGACTTTGGACCGAAATCACCTTGATGGGTTTCTCATAAATGATTAGGCTGTATAGACAATATATTATCAGTGTGATGGGACTGTGCACATCTGTTCAACCTCTAATGATTTATTGACTCTGAGTTTGTATTTGAGTTCAGTTGTTAACATGAGTGATAGTATGTTGGAGTTGCAGACGCTTAAAAGCTTTTAACCCACCTCCTTCTAATATAATCAATGCTGACATGTCCCGTCAGTTATCCCAGTTGGCCCATCAGCACCTCCCTTGAAATCCAGAATATTTGTTCCATTTAGGCACATCTCAACCACCTTTGTTTGAACACCTCAGTTCTCACTTTTGTTAATGCTTATTTAGCCCGAAGGAAGCAAAGGGAGTGATTATTTTTGTTATTCAAAGAAAAAAAAATAATAATCATATTCTCTTATTGTAATTATTTATATTGTTATTGACATTCTATTTAATTATATTTCCTTTTTTTTCTTGAAAAAAACAAGATTTGGAGATTCCGGTGGAGGCCACAGTATGATAACTTGTGTAGACCTCTTTAACTATTGAATGAAGTTTTCTTTCACCACATTTAAAGGGACTTTATATCTGGAGTACCTAGTAATAACCATTCTGCAGTTTTCTCAGAGGAGACAAGAGCTCGGACTCACTCAACTTATACATACAGAATCACAGAATCAGCAGCTTTGGCCCTATTGATCTCTCTTTTGGATTGAAAAGTTAATTGCACCAAACACTTTTTCACTGAGAATGTAATTTGCTCTGGTTTGCTGCAGGCAGTGAAATTAATTGATTAAATGAAACCCAGCATAGGCCATAGTCTTGGAGTCATGAGAAAAACATCTGCTATTGGTAGATGGGTTCATTTTGATGGTCTTTTTTTAAAAAAAGAGAGAGATTTAGTAGCTTTCTGTAATGTTCTTTTATTGTTATAAAAATATAAAATATTGCAGCTCCTCTCCATCTCTGAAAACCCAGCGTGACTCATTTGAAAGACAGTCCTGCCCGGGGCTGCATGTACACTGAACTAAGATCAGCTTTTGCCTTTTATGTCCCAACATCTAAGACATGTTTAGACCGGGGAGAACTGATGCTAAATCAGTCTGAATCAGTTCTCTTACATTATGGAACCTGAAAGATTATGAATACAAGTCTTGATTTTGTGTGTAAAATCTCTCAGAAGAGATTATATGGATATTCATCATATTTTGAGACTTTTTTTTATGCACATAGATCCTAGATATTCATTTCACCCTCTGTTCATCTGTGATCAAAACTATTTAAACTTCTTTTATTTTGGGTTAGGTTCCCAAGTAAGTTCCACCATTAATATTTTGATACTGTTTGTCTTTTTAGAAAATATTGGAGGCTGCGGAGACCTGAAATACGTGGAATAAGTGACGGGTGATGACAACAACACAATGAAAGTACTCGAGGTGTACACATGCTGTAAACTATCTTGTATTATATTTAACTGACTCTGACTTTAAATATGCTCTCCTTGCCATGTTATTCACAAAATGGCTTATTGATGCTGTACACTTCTGAATGACAGGGTTTTATTATGGTTTCCCGTTATTGCAGTTGCACGAAGTGTTTTATTTCTTTATATGTCAATAAAACTGTTACTGGTATAATGAGAGAAGTGAAAATGGGAATCCAGTTGGTGCATGTCTGATGGGGTCACTAGGTTGATTTGGTTAGTTGTCATAGTACATCTCATTTTTTATTTTTGTCTGAAGTTGTAAAACATTTTTTTTTTTTTGAGGAATTCAAATTGTCTGTTTTCAATCACTTCAAGTTCTACCAAAGATAGAGCAGTGCCTTTAAACTTCACTGTACCATGTTTAACAGTTATGGCTTTTGTTTACAGCTCCACTTCAACCTGTATTGTACTTGAAATAAGCATTCAATATTCTCTGCCTGAAAATAAACATTTTAAATAATCAGAAAACATGCTCCTCGTCCTTTCCACACCTTGGGATGAGACATTTATGATTGAGACTTTCAGAAGGCGTCTTTTATCAACCTGAAACTCAGAAGCTGCATTACCAACAAACACTGAAATATTGTGAGAACACCTGTCTTTATGACATATATTAGCGATTCAGTGTTTTCATGCACCTCATTTTGTGTTTGAAGTAGTTCATCAGTATTAATCATACATTCAGAAACATGCTAGTTTTCTTTTCTTGCTATTTTCCCATTATACTCAGTCTTGCCATTACACGGCATTTTTATAAAATTTTCATTCACATCATTAAAAGCAGCATACATACAACAGCATAAAACGTAGGGCTTGAAATCCTTTTCCTGTCAGTGTGCTGATTTATATTCATGCTGATTAATTAAAAAGGTTTGTTCCAAAGTTTTACTTCGGTTAGTTTAGTTTTTACTAGAGAACTAGATTAGACAACTGTATGCATGTAAACAGTCATTTATCATCTCGTCTTGACAGAGAGAATAGCTATTTACAATTCTATTTGACTAATTACAGAAATGTGTTTAAAAAGACTAAGGTTTTGGGAGCACAACAAACAACTCCCTGTGTCTTCACTCTTGATGTTTCCTGAAGCTGAGGACTGAGGGCAGTGTGACTAGCCAACTTACAACTCAATCTAATAAGAGAACCGTTTGTCACACTTTCTGACAGTGAAGCAGTCTCAGCAGTTTCCACTGACAATATGCAGAACGTGTCTGTGTGCTCTACTGACAACACGCATATAGTGTGTTTGACCATTAAGCTGATGCTGGACATGTACTTGGATGAGAAGCGTGTACTTGAGACACTCCTGAAAAGCTCTTGGTTATTGGAGACACCTAACCAGCACAACACCAGTGGAAAATTAAGTGCAAATACCTTTCAGCAGCAAGGGCTTATGGGCAACAGTGCTCTGTCAAGTTTAACTTCTTGCCACATAGTGTCCAGTGAAACTCTGAACCTGTTCTATTGTACAGAAAGCCCACAGATAAATAACGTTGATGTGAAATATTTGTATAAATAATGTATTTTGGAGTACAACCAGCTATTCAATGAGAAACAAGTAGGGACAACACCAAAAAAAGGACAAAGAGTGGGTTTAAAGACAACATATTTCACATTTAATTTTTGACATCACCATAGCTATATGTAACTTTTAAAGACAAGTTTCAGCAACAGAACATTTAATCATTTTGCTTCTTGAAAGTTTTTTTTTTTTTTTTTTTTTTTTTTACGTCAGTACATGGATTGGTCCTTTAACATTTTGTGGTGGTTCTTTTCCTCTGAATGAACGTGGATCAATAATGTCAAACGCACAACACATGCACATGTCGTTTAGCGGTTTACATTAGGATAGGACAAAGTCAGAGACTGATGCATATAGCACTGTTTTCTGTTCAACCTCTCTTGCTCTGTTTTCGACACTCATATCTAATAAGGCTATATTACAGCTATGAACAAGAAGTCCAACACTGCATTTCTAAGAGTAGAGCACCATATTTACACCAATATTTACAGACTTTACTTTTAAAACAAAAAGACAAAACAAACAGAAATACTTAAGATAATTTGATTCAATTTGAAGGATGTACAGGTTTGAAATATAAAAACAAAAAATGATATTTACATATAGCTGCAACTTATAGCTTAGCTTATTGCAAATGCCCTTTAAATCTCAGAACTGATTCTTTCACACTCACAGCCCTGTAGAGCTTTGACTTATTTCTATACCAGTCGATGGTCACCCAATGGCCAACTCTTGAAGCCATATTTCCTGAAAGAGTGGCCATCCACTGAATAGAAGACATCCCATTTATTTATATATCTGTTATCAGGTGGCCAGGTGACAAAAAAGCCCCATTTTATCCCAACTAAAAGCAAGTTCAAGGCTCACATCCCAAACAGCAATTTAAAACAGCAGTTCTTTCAAAAAAATAAACTTTTAAAAAAATATGTACATACTTATAAACATCCCCTAAGGCCAGTTGATTCTGAGACTGGTATATACAGTAACTCAAAGCTGAATGGTACAAGAACAACAGGAGTGAGATATAATGGTCTGGAACCAAAAATGATTTATTAAGCAAAAGAAGAGTCCTTAATGATAAAATGATTTCTCTATTCAAACTACGTTTTAATAATGATGTGAGAAAGAGGGGTACTGACTCAACGGTTCTCATTAAAATGTTCAGTACTGAATACTGTCTCTGTCTGTGAGTCTGATTTTGCTCTGGCAGAAAGGCTAATTATCCCCCCTGTGATTTGTATGGTGTTCAAACTATGCTAATTGTAGACTCTACTTATACTGTAGTGCAATTTTAATTTTATAATTTGATAAAAACTAGGATGAACAAATTTATGTGTGGGTGTCTCCACAGTGCTGTCTGGGTTGCAAATTTGGCAAAACATTATTAAATTGAGAGGGCATTTCGCAGATGGAATAAAAAAATAGACCAGCTTGAACATGTATAAATTGCACTTATATTCCAAAAAAAAAAAAAAAAAAAAAAAAGTGGTGTGATGTGATTTAAGAACATGGTGAAAGGGGTGTAATGCTATTTTAAAAGTTTTTTTTTTTTTTTTTTTTTTTTATTTACATCTGGGTTATTTGTAGCCCCCTCTTGGAAATTATCCATGAAAAAATTTCCCTTGTTATTGCAACTGATTGTCACTAACCTCAAAAATGATATATTCTGAACATTTCTAAATGGTGACAAGGAAACAGTCAATAGCACTTAAAAAATGTGCAAAAAAAAAAAAAAAAAAAAAAAAAAACATCAGACAGCACTATGAATTAAAAAAAAAAAAAAAGAAAACCTTAACTAAAACCCCTGGATTGTTCTTTACTTCAACTATTGCTTTTACTGTATTATCATCTTATTACAATCATATTGGGGCTTAAATTTACAAAACCAGTTGTGGTATTTCTAGTTTCTTTAAGTGCTTGTTTTATGAATTGCCATGTTCTGTTCTACCATACTGTTGGTCTTAATTAAAATCTTACTTTATTAAAAGGTCATTTATTTATACATACAGTTTCCACAACTCTTGACTAATTGGTTGGTGTTGGAACCATGGAATTCATATTAAGAGCGCTTCATTTCAAGGGCTAAAACTGCAAAATTAACAGGACTTGGAAAACAAATATTAAATTGTATTAAAGTCTAATTGGGCAAAACAAATAAAGACAAGACAAGAAAAGGATAGCAGCGTGCACTTCATTAAAAACCAATGGGTCCAAGAGAAGAACTTAATAAATAAGTTGTGAGAATGATTAAGACGACATTGAAGGCAGGTCTAAAGGTCAAGTTGGGATCAAGAGAGGTCATTTACAGCTACTGGTGGAGAACTCAAGTCATTGTATGCTACAAATGTGGCAATAGGAACAATCCACTCTGAGATCCAGCTGTGTGCCGTGCCATCATATGACCTGACAGCAGCTGGCCTGGGCTGAGCCACAGAGTAGCCCATCCCTGGGGGTTCGCTGGATGTTCACGGAGATGGTCTTTTCACACAGAGGTAGCTGGAGAACATTATTTTTCAAGTTCAGGCTGTTCTCCTTGACCAGGCCAAGTTCATTTAACATGACCGACGTTTGGTCTTGATAATGCTCCATTGTCCCAACGCTACCATTCAAGGCGGGGTTGATCACTTTGTCTAGACTGTTGTTGGAGCCAATGCACATCTTCCAGGAGGATTTCTCCTGAACTTTAACGCTGGACAGGCTCTGAGGATCAAGGATAAACCGTCCACCACCACCTCCTCCCGAGCTGCGATGCTGAAACTGAGAACTCAAGCATAGACTCATGAGTTTCAGACTCTCTACAAGTTCCCCCGCACTCCGAGATGCACTACGTGTCGAGCCAGATGAAGCATTGTTGTTGCTACGGGAACAGCTGGAAGGGCCTCCCTGTCCTTTTGTACTCCCACCACTTCCACTGTCCCCTCCTGTACTACCGCCATTTCCTCCTCCTGGAGGGCTGCCCTTGTCTGGTCCTGAGTTACCTTCCCCAGGTGGTTTGCTCTGCCCTCCGCTACTTCCACCCCCATTGCCCCCAGAGTTTCCAGGTGGACCCTCACTACTGTCCCTGCGGTTCCAGCTGTAGGTGAACCCTGTGTCTTTGTCTAGTCGTCTGCGATGGCTCTCCGAATCATCATCGCTGGTCTCAGAGCTAGAGCAGCTTGAACCGCGGCCTTGACTTTTGCGCCGGTGGTAGCGTTTTTGAGCCGTACCAGGAGATGCAATGTTCATCTTCAACCGGCTGAGCTTGGGTGGAAGACTCTCATCCATGTCAAAGTCATCATCTGATTCACCTTCCTCCTCGAAGATCTGATTGAGCACTGGGGCACTTTTTCGAGATGTAAGCCGGTTGGTGATGGACAATGGTTTGCGGCGCAAGACAACCTGGGAGGGCAAGGGTAAAGGCTCCTGTTCTTCTTCCTCCTCCTCATCTTCTTCCACCCGAAACAGGCAGATTCGTTGCTTGGATGAAGCGGATACAAGGGGAGCCATGACCCCAGGCTTAAGGGGGTTTGGGGGCAGAGCTGCAGGTGCAGCAGAACTGCTGGAGGCTTCGTTGATCTCTCTATGAAACACTTCCAGAAGCCCTTTATTGCGGTGACCGTTTAGCAGGTTCTCTGTACTGCGAGCAGGAGACTGTGGACCTCCAGCATGAGAGATGGACGAAGAGGCTAAGCTGTCCTCGATGTCCTGATGCATGTCGTTTTTGGACGGCCATGACTGCCTGCAAAAAAAACAAAACAAAAAAAGGACATAGTCCTTGATATAAATAACCTTGCTTTAAAAAGAGTACAATCCATCTTAAAGTCAAAAACAGCATGAGGTTGTAACTTAAGCAGGATAATATTCAGTAAAGGTGGACATTTCCAAAAACAACTTTTAAAGACAGAAGCTCTGGAGAGTGCTCTAGGAAAACAACCCAAATGTTAATGACAGTCCTTGACAAAAGCCAGACTTCCTTCTTGTGCCAAGCACTCAAGCAAGGAACATGTGATTTACAAGATAACTCTACATTGATGCTGTAACTTGCTTTTATTGTCTTTTCTTATATTCTTACCTTCCTGCTGGAGTATCATTTGCACAGCACAGTATGTGCACTTTCATACAAGTCGCAATGGAAAAATATACTCTGCTAAGGCTTTTGAAACAAAGTAAATCAGTGGAACTGAGAAGAGCTAGAGCCCCGGCCCCCATCATGTGCACAGCTGCATCACTGTGTGGTATGGTGCCTGCAACGCGTCCTGTCGGAAGACCCTTCAATGCATAGGGAAAGCAGCTGAGAAGATCGTTGGTGTCTCTCTCCCCTCCCTCCAGGACATTTAAGGAACCCGTCTCACTCGCCATGTGGCTTGCACTGCTTTATTTAACTTTATTTTTATTATTTTTTACATGACCTTATTTGTATAGTTGTATTTTATATTTTATATTTAATCTGTATCTATCTAGATTTTTAGGCTCTACTGTTAATGTTATCTGTATGCACCATGGGTCTGAGAGTAACACAATTTCGATTCTCTGAATATATATGTGCTGTACATGTGGAAGAATTGACAATAAAGCAGACTTGACTTGACTTGACTATAGCTCCAGCAAATCCTCTCTAGTTGTCATATCTACATTAACATTCTATAAACCTTACGCTAGTATGATGACAATCCAAACAATGCAAAGAAATACAGCAAATGGCTTGTGTGAATAAACAAATGTTTAATCACACTTCTGGTCAGTGAGAACTGTAAAGAAAATCTGTTAGCAAGGATACAGGGCAAAACTTGTGACAACCTTGGTAAAATGTTGCCTACAAAGTCAGTTTTTGCATTGCTTACGTTACTATTTCTAGAATATAATGAGGTGCACTTAGACCAAGTCTGACTTATGAACCTATAGCTGTGCTTACAGGCCTGATGAGAAAGGATTGTAAACATTCCCATATCTGTTCATCATTAAAGACAGAATTACTGCAATTGCCTAATAAGGTTGTTGCAAATAATGCTGTCAGACTACGCATGTGGAAATATATCATGTCAACCTCATACGTCGAAATAATTTTCCAGTCAGAATATATACTCTACTGCTCAACTATATTCTCCACTAGGACCAGGAATTACAATTCTGAGTACATACAGCCTATAAACTCTTTCTGTCTATGAAGGGCACACTGATTAATGAGATCACTGCAATTGTGATCTGGTTACATAGATAAGGTCAAATTATGTGATTCTGGGAACAATCTGGGAGACTCGGTTCGCTTTTCCATTCAGTTGATATTTACATGTTGATTTTCACACTCACACACTCACACTCACACACTCACACACACACACACACACACACAAAAACATCTGTCACCCTCTCATGATCCCTGCAGTATCCTGAAGACTCCCAACATCTTCCTCTCCTACTTCTCTTTCCCATCACATCCTCTCATTTCGTCCACTCCCTGCTCCTTTCAAAAAGCATCCGCAGCCTCACTGCTTTTCTAGGTCAGTCCAAACCAATTTCAGTCTCATCTTTTAAACACATTTGTCACCCGGTGCGGTGCTCAGAGGATGTGCTGGCCGTCCACACACAGCACAGAAGACAGACAGGGATTCTGAAATCCAGCAGAGCTGACCTCTCACAACCTCTTATAGTGAATCCTGCTCTCTTCCTGCACACAGACTCCTTCTGAGAGACAACAAACCTGTAGATAGCCTGCCTGTGCACACCATGGCATGGCAGACTGATCTGAAACTGTTTGTTTTGTTGATGATTACAACAAAAAATAAGAGCAATGCTGTATACTAAGCTGCATACTAAGGCATGAGCCAAGTACAAATTGGAAATACCTTGTACTAGAAATATAAATCCATCTACATTCCAAGGGGTGACCATGGGATTCAGCAAAAAAGGAAGTCACACTCCTTTCCTCCCCAATTTATTTTAATTCTTACTCTAAAGTCAGAATGTTATTATGTGTTATTATTCAAAACCAATTGGTTGTAACTGGAAATGGGTACATATCACAAAAATTAGAAATGAAAAAAAAAACTACCTTCAATACCCATGACTAAGAGGACCTTGAGCAAGTTGAGAATCTGAGCAAATGTTTCAAATACCTTCGATAGAGTTTTGCATGTTGCACCAAAACCCGGTGAACTTAATAATACACAGTACATAACTAAATAGCATCCTCTTGACAAATCACAGATGACTAAATGACAGACTGCTGAGATAGCATAACCCCCATGAAGTACCTGAATTGGGCCTTGATGTTACTGGGGCTGGAAGAACGAGGTTGCGCCTCCTTCTCCTGCTTTTCCCTCAGGATCCGTTCAGCCAACAAGAAGTAAGTAGCAGTGATCTGGTTGTACTTGTTTGTCTCCAGGGCTCTGGAGGAAGAGCAAAGAGAATGGACATGTGAGGAGGATACACAGACAGTGTGTGAGAGAGAGAAACACCAGTTTAGATAATGCAATCTGAAATGTCAATAACTAGTAAAACTCCAGGGCTCTAACAACTAGAGACCCAAGTGGCTTCCATCAGTTCCAAAGGTCTTGCACAGTGCCCTACATTTTGAACACCTGAGACTAAAATAACTATAAAAAATCCCATACAACACACTGTCCCAATACAAATGGGACATTCTGCATCCAAATTTTCAATCTGGTGAGTCTGGACATGTTAGCAGAGATTAATCTGCTTCTTCTGGGATTACATACCAACGATTGAACAAATTAGATCAAATCATGTAGCGACAATCTTTTGGCAAGGCTTGAATTCATGACATGGCCTGTGCTCATGGCTCAGCTCAGCTCTTTTTTTTTATATAGTGACATTTCTGTTGTGATCTTTGGGTGAATTTATTCATTTGTGTGTGTAACAAGAAAACTGTAGAAAAGGAATATTGACTTGTACATGGAATTTTAATGCAATCATTCAGTACACCTCTTTAAAATATTTTGCATAGTTCACCCAAAAATGAAAATTGCCCCATAATTTACTCACCCTCAAGCCAGCCTAGGTGTATATGACTTTCTTCTTTCCGACAAACACAATCAGAGTTAGCCTATATTTAAAATATCCTTGCCTTTCCAAGCTTTATAATGCCAGTGAATAGGTGATATTCAATAGTTCAACAGAAGTCCATTAAATAGCCCATAAAAAGTGCTCCACACAGCTCAGGGGGATTAATAAATGCCTTTAAAGCCTAATAAAGGTTTATAAAGTTTTAAATATGGATATTTTTCTTACAAAAAAGCATTGATTCACTTCAGGAGGCCTTTAGTAACCCCCCGGAGCCGTGTGGAGTAGGGATGTTCATTTTGGTTATTTCTCCTAACCGACAACCGATGCTCATTAACCGTTAACCGACAAGATTATTTTAAATTAAAATTTAAATAAATTAGAAAGGATAAGTGTCTATGACCCGTTAAAAATACTAACATTTGTTTTCTGGGGATTAATTTACATGAACAAAAAGCGAAATCTGTAGCGAAATCTGTGCTGTTAAGCATTATCACCTTACTGCCATGATGTAAAACATTTTGTTTTACGTGGATAATGGAACGCGAGTGAAGTACAAAAATAATATTTTGGCATTCAAATACAATCTCGAATACGGAAACATTTGATTTTGTGTCGAATGAGAGTTCTTGTTCTTTTCTAAATACTGTTAAATTGAAAGGATTTGTTGTGGAGTGGGGGGAACTAAAATCGCCTAGCTATGTTTACATTGTTTATTATAATATTTCTAAACATTTCGCATCTGCACTAGGCCTATTTGTGGCCTATTTCTCAATGAAATAATAAAATACGACTAATACACAACTTAGGCAGTTTTTTTTTTTTCTTTCTAAAAAACGCAATTTTTATATGCGTAGCGAATTTTAACCATGTAACAAACCTTTTAAAATATTTTGATAAATTACAGAAAAAAAAATCGTTAAACTGATTGTATTAATCGGTCAAAATTCTTACGGTCGGTTAACGGTTAACCAGTTAAAATGAGCATCCCTAGTGTGGAGGTCTTTTTTATGATGTATGGAGACAGTTTATTGGACTTCTATTGGACCCATTCACTGCCATTATAAATCTTGGAACAGCCAGGACATTTTTAAATATAACTCTGATTGTATTCGTCTGAATGAAGAAAGTCAAATACACCTAGGATGCCTTGAGGGTGGGTAAATTATGGGGTCATTTTCATTTTTGAGTGAACTATGCCTTTAAGGCAGACTGACTACAGTTTCTCATAGTGGGGTTCCCCAGCTGCTGCGGAGTGGGATCAAAGACATAGAAAAGACTGATGGGTGCTTTGAACTGTCACCCAGCATGCATCTTTCTACAAGACTGTACAGCGTGAGACTTCTGCACTATGTTCGTTTCATGCTCCACTGACAGTGAGATGAACTTATTTTTTAACACTTACGAAAAATGGTACTCTACTACTAATACAGCCATGCTGAATTACAACAGCCTAGATGAAAACAACAGTATACAACATGGATATTCATTTTGAGATTTGGTAAAGATTACAATCAGTGTTATCAACTTTAGTGGTGTACCGATATTAATTTTTTTTTTTTTACCTAAATTGAAATTAAAAAGTTTTGAATTAGCCGAAAACTGAAATAGAATATAACATTAATGTGTTTTGTTTTCAGGTAATAAATTAAACCAGCCATAGTTTATGAGCCACCTATCAATATTTCAGCCAAATATTTATTAAATATTGCTAAAATAGTATTATTTTTTTTTTTCCAAAGTAAAGTATATTCACAAAGCTGACATGTTTACCTGTTGTTAATTATCCATGCTGTTTGTACGAAACTGAAGCTGACGCAGTCAAAACGCATCATCAGAGACACTATTTAAACGTCACAGTTTTAGAGGGCAGAAATCATTAACCAAAACAATTTTACTTGCCAAAATTTGGGTGCATCACTAATTGACTGTTTAGGCTTGCCCCAATAATATTCAGATCATTATAAAGGTCTCATGTTTCAACTGATTTAAATATATTGTAAGTAATTGCTTGATTCAATAATGACAGATACAGATACAGTTATTAGAAAGAAAAAAAACAATAACTGACATTATACCAATATATTGTGTATCCCTACTTCCAATTGCTCAAATACATAAAATACATAAAAATTAAAAGTACATACAGATGTTCAAATAGTTATACACAAAACATTATGCATGAAAATTCTTTTCAAACTGTTGCTCCGCCATTACAGTAGTTGACCTGAAAAGAACACTTATAACAGAGATGACAGTTCAGTTAACTCTGTGTTTTAGTGCCCTTTGTGGCAACAGTAAAATGATAAAAATTCATGAAAACTTGTGTTGTGTAATAAATTGCATTTGGGCATATTTCAGAATCCAATAATGTGTGAAATCGAGTTTGTGTAGCTAGAAGCTTTAGTGTTCCTGTATTGCGTAGGCTTTTGGGGCCTAAGATGTTGGCTGACATATGTGACCCTGGACCACAAGTGTCAATTTGTCGAAATTGAGATTTATACATCATCTGAAATCTGAATAAATAAGCATTCGATTGATGTATGGTTTGTTAGGATCAGACAATTATTTGGCCGAGATACAGCTATTTGAATATCTGAAATCTGAGGGTGCAAAAAAATCAAAACACTGAGAAAATCTCCTTTAAAGTTGTCCAAATGAAGTTCTTAGCAATGCATATTACAAATCAAAAATTAAATTTTTATATATTTACGGTAGGAAATTTTCAAAATATGTTCATGGAAGATGATCTTTACTTAATATCCTAATGATTTTTGGCATAAAAGAAAAATCAATAATTTTGAGCCATACAGTGTTTTTTTTGGCTATTGCTAAAAATATACCCCAGTGACTTAAGACTGGTTTTGTGGTCCAGGGTCACATATATTATTTGACAGTAGCTTCATTTAAACTGGACTGAACACTCTTTTGCTACCTTTTCCCTGTCCAGCTAACTCATCTTCAAGTGAAGAGCTCTGACACCCTTCACACCAAAATCTTAAAGCTGATTCCACAAACCTGGAGGCCCTTTCTAAAGTACTCTTTCATTTCACAATACTCCTGCTTAAGGAAAATCAAAGAATGACAGAGAGCTATTTCTTCTGTGGAAAATGCTGTACATTAGCCTGAGGATATCAGAGTTCCTAGCTTCATAACATTTGTATCACAAGCCTACAAGAAGCCTTACTCGATGATGGCTTCTCTGTCGGCTATGTCTCCCAGCACCATGCGTTGGATGATGCTGTTGTGTTCCTCTTCTGACAGATTCTTGTGAGACACCAGTGGGGTGTTGAATTTGGTGGCTGGAGATGGGTCCACTCCTTGAAGCCACGCGTGGCTCTCGATCTCCTCCAGCGATGCTCGCCTCTTCGGATCCCTTTGTAGCATTCGGTTTATCAGGCTGTGAAGAACAGGAAGAGAAGATGAGGATGCAGAAGTTTTTTGAACAATTGCGCCTAATTCTAGTAACTGTTCAGGCCTTAACCCTGGACTGTGTCATGGTTTTACAAGTGATTTTTTTTTTTTTTTGGCTGGAAACCCAGGATTATTTCAGGGCTTGTCCAATATGTATCTGGGGGTAAATGCTCAATGATAGTCAGGTTATTAAGTTCTCATGTTTCACCGGTCAAAATTCTAATCCTAATTAGCTAGGCGTCTTACATGGTTATTCATACTGAAAGTGAATAGGGAGTTCAGTGTGCTTGAGATGTAGCTGCCACAGAGGGCCTTTCCATCATTAGCCAAAGAAAAGCCAATAACACTTGTATTAGCTGACTGAAAATGACTCAAGTTGCCGTTGTTGTGAGCTGCCGCAGAGGCAAAGTTCGACCGGAGCACATCAGCATTCAGCACACGTATGACAGTTCTGAGGAGATTCAGTGGTGTGTCTGAAAATCATGACCACTGGGCTGCAGAAGCAGCCTGCCTCCTCTAGTCATTATCTGCATGCAAGAAATTGGTTAAAGCAGAGAGAGAATACACAGATATGAGAACTGACGAGAGAATCTGCCTGTTTGTCTCCCCTTGAATATGCTTATCAACAGACATTACATCTGAAGTTCCATTACAGTGCCAAAAATGAAATTCAAAACTACGGGAAGCTTTTAGAACAGAAGCGGAGTGATTAAAGCCAACAATTTCTCTGTCACACAATGTGATAGGGGACAAGACTGCAACTTGTCATGATGACGTTTCCTCTCCAGGGTCTCAGAAATAACTACAGTCATTGGGCATTCTGGCAACAACAGCTGTCATTAGGGTAACAAAAAAAAAAAAAAAAAAAAAAAAAAAAAAAAAAAAAAAAAAAAAGTGTAATTATCAAAGGCTGTGGGACAAAGTAATGGGGTCCACATGTAACCTTTCAATATCAACATTAAAAAGCCCAAAAGAAAAAACTATGCACTGCATCAGATATCTCAAAGGCTTGGACTAAATGACGTCTCCATATTCCTGTCATCAAGAAAAGGACGCTCGAGTTTACTAATATGCCATTAAAACATTTAAAGGTAAAGTGCACCGTTTCTTTTTTTTATTTAGATAACCCTGAAACCAGTAAACTTGCAGTTCCGTGTTAATTTAAGGTTAATTCACTAGCTGCCCTGAACCTGAAATCTTTTTGAACAAATCATTAAAATAACTAGCTCATAAGAAACATTTGTTTGTGGATCAGATTAAAAAGAACTGGGTCACAAGAGTCATTTGTTTGTGAATCGGATGACACTGGTCACATTGTATAGTTTAGCTAGATCTATAAAAAAAAAAAAAAAAAAAAAAAAAAAAAACTGGGTCACAGGGAACTGGGAATTGTTTGTTTGTGAATCAGGATACTCTGGTCATGAGGTCTGTTTTAGATTTACTAAAAATAACCATAATTTCTCCATGAATTTGACTACACTGGTCAATTTGTATGTTACACTGTTGTCCAAAAGCCTATCTGCAAGTTTTCCAGTCAAATTCCTGATTCCTTATGGCAAAGGAAGCAAGCAATCTACCTCCTCCAAACAGAATCTGTCACTAGAAAAAAAAGACACCACTTAGATTCATAGCAGCTATTTACTTTCAGCCGTCACCGTTTTTAACACGTCGCTTGTCTATGAAATATTCATGCTACAGAAGAGCTTTCCATTTCTGCACTCCAACACTGGAAAACAGCTTCTGCTGCAAGAAGAAAAGGCTTCAGGGCTTTTATTAAAACAGTTATTCCTTCTCTGCAAGGATTTAGGCTTTTGCCGAAATCTGGAAATGACAATTACATCTAGTTGCTAACCTCTCTGAGAAGGTCATTTAACTACTTAAATTGCTCTTATCAGCTGAAGACAAATCGAGATTCCACAAAAGCTAAAGTTTTGAGTAGTTTGCCGTTGATAAGGAGCAGAACCATCTCTCAGCTCAATAGCTTGAATTTCACATGCAAATCAAATGTGTGAAAACAGGGGTAGCTGTTTAATGAGAGTGAGAATATTATGCAAGCAGGCAGTGACTAAATTAATCTGTCTGACACAGTCGCCTTAAAATACCCAGTCTGAAAAGCCCTGAAGATAAAAACCAAATCCAGACAAAAGAGCTTCAAATAGAAATCAGAGAGACTCTGACAAGCTGCAAGTTGAAATGACGAGTGAATCAAATCTCATGCTCAAAACACTGAAATATGACATTATAAAATGCTATCAACACAACATGAAAGAAAAAAATTTAATGTCAAAAATACACACACATATATGTATATATATACATAAATACATATACACACACACACACACACACACACACACACACACACACACACACACACACACACACACACACATATATATATATATTTGATAGCACAACATTGAACTGAAAGACAAAGAATGACTGACCAAAAAATAAAATAAATAGGTGACAGTTTATTTTTAATCTGAAAAAAAAAAAAATGCTATACCATTTGGTGGCAATAGTGCCATATAAAACAAACTACATCTTTAAGCCTTTTAATAATATAAAAACTTTAAAAATCTGTCAACATTTCACATTGTGACTTGCTGCAGTGGGTTCAGGTGTGGAAGCTAAAAGAGCTGGATTCATGGACTGACTCTATCTCTCTCTGTGATGCCAGACTGCTGTCAGCAACTACTTCCCCTGAGACTCCACACAGCGCTCGGATCGCCAGCATGGCAGGGAGCCCCGATAAGACTCCTACTTTAATCCTAATAATCACTCTATTGCCGCTGAACGGTCCAAAACACTGCAGCAGACCACTACTGCTACCTACCACACACACACACACACACACACACACACACACACACACACACACGTATGCTATCTCAAGGTTTTTACTCGCAACATAAAAGTGGATGTCTACTCTGTCCAGGGTAAAAAGATATAGAGAAGAGAAGCATAAATGAACACTTTGACTTTCTGCAGGGATTTGTCAAGGATGTTCTCCCCCTAAGCAGAGAAATGGGCACTTTGATTGTTTAGTCTAAATTTATCTCTTGTATCTCTGCAAGCGGAAAGGCCATCACAGCACCGACCGTGGAGATCTGCTTGGAATGTTTACGCTATTCCTGAGGTTTGTGAGAATAAAAACAGCAGATATCACAGAAAGTAAAATCAAGACACAATATTTAGCGCACAAATGTAGGCTGTAAGTTATGCTTTCTTTTTCAAGAATGTGGACGACATCCAGAGGAAATTCAACACCCACCTCCTCAAGGAATGTAGGAGTAAAAAAGTAACCAAATAATGATGAATTAATCATGTTAATGATGATTGACATGAAAATGGGGGCAGGTGGAAAGCACAGCGATGCTGATGAGCCAACCGCTGCTTGTACATGCATTAACCACATGGTGTGCTGCAATAAAATTCATCTGTGATTCTGCAGCGATGAAAGAGAAAGCAACCTGATAGCAGTCACAGGGGTATATAGAGAGGGCTAAATCAGACAGCTGGCTCTTTTTGGGGCCAAAATACACCCTGACAGTGTATGCCAGTCTTAAACATTGGAAGCTGATATTGCATGAGCCAAACTAAACACAGAAAAGGAAAAATAAAGTCATGGGAGGAATTTGCAGAAGTGGATGGAGAGCAGGGCACACCCTGATAAGAAGAGATGTTAAGACAAAATGACAGATAGTGCAACCAGTTCTAGCTCTGAACAATCTTTCCTTGTGTTGACACACAGGCCAGTTAAGAGTTATTTTAGTTGTTGTGTATTTTTGTCATTTTAAATGTTTATATGTCTATATTAAGTTTTACTTAATTTAATTATTTTAATACTTCAACTTATAAAAAAAAAAAAAAAAAACATTTATTTTTATATTGCATATTTTTTATATTTTATTTCAGTGATTTTTTTTTTTTTTTAGATTTGTTTATGGTTTTATAATAATAATAACCCTGGGCATTAATGACATTGATTTAATGATTTATAAAATAGGTTTCCCGACCAAATCAGTCTACAAGCAATTTAATTAAAGTTAAAAAAATATCAGTTAAAATCTTGTTTTGGTAGCACCACAATATATTGAGTGTTTAAAAAATAAATAAATAAATAAATAATAATAGAATAAATGAGAGTCTATTTTTTTTTTATCAGAAAAAAAAAACAAACAAAAAAAACTTGCTATTCCATTTGGGGGCAATAGTGGGACACTACATCTTTAAGCAATTTAAAGTTTTGTTTGTTTGTTTGTTTATATGTTTAAAGGACAGGGAAATGTATTTTATCTACTGAGACCTTAAAGAGCTTAAAAGCTTGCTTGAAAACATACTTTACTTAAAGTAATGGAATGCATAAACATAACACTATTGAAAGCTGAAAAGAACCCTTCCAGAGAAAACCATAATTTTCTATTATATTGTTTTTAGGGGAGACAGTTTGCTGATAAAGCCATAAGTCACATTTACCACACTTCACTGTATCAGACAGCATGTCTGTGCAGCAGAAGCAGTTCCACCGTGATATCAAAATGACCCAGACCAAAAACATGGAGAAAAAAAATGAATGAAAGAATGAAAGAAAGGTGAAAGCAAAGGACAAAAATAGAACACAGTTGAGGGGAAAAATAAAACATAACAAAGAAAATGACTAATGGAATGCTCTGAATTTTTTTCATGCATCACTTGTTTGCATTTGAGCATGATGAGAGAGCCGAACATTAAAAGATAATCTTCCAAAATTACCATATTTATTATACTCCCAGAGAATAACAAAAGAAATTTGAGGACTATGAAATGAATGAAAAGCCAAATTATTATTTCACAAAATGATTTCATCATTTAAAATACAATGCAATGAAAAAAAAAAAATCTAAATCTAACAAACAATCTAAGATCCAGAGGCTGTTTTTCAAGTGTTCTTTGCTGACTGAAAGAGATTCAGCTCAGTGAACACTTGGAGCTGACTGGACCCCCATAGAAAGTTCAATCACATGCCAACAGCCAATCAGCCGAGTGCTCTCCAAATGAACATTTCCACAGCTTACTGCGTTAACCTTATTAACATATAAAAATGTTGGCTCAACAGGTGTTATATGTGTAGTTACCCTTAATATATACATAACCAAATACATTTTATGATGCCCTAAACAGACGTGACACAACATGTAGGTTTTCAGCGAGTTTGTCAGCAAAACGCTGTGTGATGCCACATGATAACAGTCAATAAAAACGTATCTTATATTTAATATAGAATTATGAAAACTGGGACTGTGGACAAATGACATTTCAATCTGATAGTGTAGAAGCCAGGTACTTCCAAAAATAAATAAATACATAAATAAAAAAGTACAGAGTCAAATTAATAAATATAAAGGTTATTATTTAAAGACATGAGATAGATTGTACATTGCCACTTTTTATTAAAGATATGCATAAACGATATTTAAACTGTCTCTCCATATCATAGTATGCTGCGTTTGCTCTTCTGTATCATCTGCGCCACAAAGATGCTCTGTTTCTACGTGTATTTAGCTTTGATTTGAAAGAAAACAGCGCATCTTTGTGGCGCAGATTATACAGAAGAGCATACGGTGATATGGAGAGACACAGAGGAGATTGTTGACAAAGGAATTGTTGAATAAAGCCATTATTTTCTTATTTTTTTTCGCTTACAAAAAGTGTTCCTGTTGCTTCATATAACCCAGATTGCACGTCTGATGGCAGATGGAGTATTCTGACGATGACTTTCATACCTTTTATGGACCTTGACACTGTTTTTTACTTGGCAGTCTATAGGACAGTCACAGGCCTCCCGGTTTTCATCCAAAATATCTTAAATTGTGTTCCGAAGACAAAAAGCTTTTACAGGTTTGGAACGCCATGGGGGTAAGTGTTTAATGACAAAATTTTAATTTTGGGGTGAAGTATCCCTTTAAACAACTCTAATATTGTAAAAAACACAAGTACCTGAGAGTTATTGAACTCTCAACCATGACATTGCAGAAATAGAAACCATTCCAAAAATAGAATTACCTGCTGCTTATCACATATCATTGTCACGACTGGTTAAGGGCAACAATTCTGACTAACATGTAAAAGATTAGGACAGTAAGGACACTGTATTATGCTTTCACACTGAAAAAACATTGTGTCTGCCTTGCTTCTAAACAGAATATGTGATTTCTGGTTACTACATTGAGTACTGCTTCTAATAACAGTCAGAAATGGTTATCGGAGTGAGCTATTGAGAAGTTGTACAAAGTTGACTATTGTGAAATCCAATATACATGTGGAAGGGGTGAGCAATTTACTTTATTACGTTGTCAGGTCATTACAGAACAATTTTGCAGATTACACTATGCAGATACACTGTTACAATGTCGCTAGTAGACTTTTGCCCGCAAATAAACATTTAGATACTTATGACATGTGCTGTGAAATATGTCTTACTCATTCGATAAACTGGCTAAACTAGGTTACCCTGAAGTCGTGATGATGCAGCTTTGAATAACCAACATGACACCTTTGTGATAGGTCACAATCTGTCGCATTTACAAAGACAAAACCTAAAATTCCTTTCATTCGAAAAGTCATTTGCATATCGATGAGTAACTGAACTTTTACACAGATATGTACTGAAATATTTACCACTGGTTAAACAAGTTTTGTTTCAGTGCTAAACTGGCCCAACTGTTCATCTCATTTCCAGCCGAGCATTGTGTGATACTTCTAACAGCCTAACAATGGCATCCCACAGAGAAACGACGTCAAGATCCAACACTTTTCCTTACTGCGCCGCACAGTTTCCACCTTGTTCTCCATGGAAGTGATAATGACAGGATGGAATCTGCAGCACTATTATAACACATCCTAACTTTTCTGAAGTGTTTGAAATGCGTTTTGGTACTTGAAAATAAGATAATCAGAGTGTGATAATCAGAAAACACTTTTCCTGTGAATAAAGGCTCAAAAGACATTAAGGATGTGCAAATAATTTAAACATTGCCAGACTTATATACACCCTTATACATCCAGAGTGAGGAAAAGGGCTCAGAAAATCACTCTGGATCCCTCTCATCCAAGTTACCCCCTTTTTGAACTTTTGCCATCTGGCCGGCGCTTCAGAGCCGCAAATACCAGGACAGTCAGGCACAAGAACAGTTTCTTCCCCCAGGCAATCTACATCATGAACAGTTAAATGTTCCCCACTTATGCAAAAATGAGCAATATTCTTATATTTATTAGTTACCCCTCCATCCAAGTACATCTCTGCATCTTACTCTATTCGAATCCATTGTCATCTATAGCACAACTGTTCATACAATTTATTTATTTGCAATTTGTTTTTTTTTTGTTGTCTCTGTGTACTGGAAGCTTATGTCACTAAAACAAATTCCTTGTATGCGTAAGCATACTTGGCAATAAAGCTCTTTCTGATTCTGATTCTGATTATATAACCAATTTTTGCAATGTCTATTCAATAACTCAAAGCATTTAAAATATCTTTCAGAAATTTTTAGGAAATCTTATTTTCTGAATTATTTGGGAGCAAATACCATTGCACGCAATTAACTGCAATTAATCGCCATGTAAATATGTAATTAACTGTACATGTAACTAATTTACATATATCGGCGAAAACACACATCTGCAAAGGCTGTTCAAAAGATGATGTTCCAAGATAAATTTCTGCTCAAATGGTGGCAGGGCTTGCAAAGCACACAAACCATTTTGGACCAGATTGTAGCGTGTCCACCAGCTGGATGTGAACATGCGTGTGTGTTCTGCGCTGTTTCTCTGTGAACAGACTTTCTATTTAAGCTCTGCTATAAGCAGAGTCTAATTTTAGCTGTTGGCAGTAGTTCTGAAAGATGTTAACACTAAACATGTGTGCTCACAAAGCGCGGCCAAAGAACTGGAAAACAAACACACACTGGCCTGACATGCAAGTTCCTGAGGACAAACTGCAAGAGACAGCTAGTAGTGTGAACTAAACGACACAGTTTGGAGTGGAGGGGGAAAAATTGTGAGTGAATGAGAGGTCATTTCTGGCTTATGCCTGGAGCTTATCGGTTACATAACTGTGCTGTTTGACACAATACGATCAGTCTGGCTGCGGAAGCCTATCACATTTAACGCAAACTCTGACTCTCAGTAAACCAATCACAAGCACCTTGACACCTTAGAGACACATAAGCTCTCTTTCTGCAAATTACTATACAATTTAATTTCTATTTTTAACCATATTTAATTCATGGGATGGCAAAGATGAATTTTCAGCAGCAATTACTCCAGTCTTCAGTGTCACATGATCATGAAGCATTCTAATATCCTGATTTGGTGATCAAGAAAAAATACTTATCAATGTTGGAAATGGAGATAATTTTTTTTTTTTTTTTTTGAGATTCTTTTATCAATAGAAAATTCAAATGAACAGCATTTATTTTAAATTATAATCTTTAGTAAAAAATAAATAAATACTGACAGTGTAAATTCTCCCAATATATGCAATGTTAAGATAAAGAGACACATGCAAATTGTAACATGGAGCAAATCTCACATTCTCGATTTGAAATCTTTCACAACTTTATTTCCACTGTATGCACAACTTTTTGGTTTAAAAAAAGGGAAGAGAGTCAATTATTTTTGATGGTTAAATGCTACAAATTATGCCACAAATGTTGTCAAATGAGCTCAACTTACATTAGACCCAGAACATTTTTGTAAGGTTTCATTGTAACTTATGTGAGCAAAATTAAATCATTATTTGCAATTATTTGTATGACAATTAATGGCCTGCAAAAAAATTAAATTATGACAGCCCCACATAATACCTTTCCAAACTAGTCATAAAAGGAAAGAAGTTGAGCACGACAGATATTTAGTATTTGGGAAGGTCACTGAGTCTGTCTGAGGTCGCTTATTAACATCCATGTCAACATTACTGTGTCTGGCTTTATAGATAATGAATGTACAGTAAAAGGCTCTATAAAGCCATTGTGTCTCAATAGCCTAAAGGAAAAATAACGACCTTCAAGCTGCAGGAAATGCCAGAGATGATCTGAACGGGGCTGAGGCAGAGGTTAAGGCAGTGACTTACTCTTTGCAGGCGTTGGAGACATGGGCAGGTACAGTGTATTTGCAGTCCATGATCATAGTGAGGGTCTCGCTGTCATTGGCTTCCTGGAAAGGGGGCTGACCACACACCAGCATGAAGAGGATGACCCCTAGACTCCAGATATCTACCGGGAAGAGGGTAAAAATGTCATCAGCATTTCCAACAGACTGTTCAATTCACTAGAATAGTGAAGAGGAAAAAAACAACAACAACACAGAGCCTTGTCTAATAAGATTCTGTGAGTGCATGTTAAGGTCTACAATATCTACAACGACAACCAAGAATTTGGCACAGAGTAACATCTGGCACATCATTTGCATTTGTGCTCAGTATTTATGATTCTCAATATACTGTCTGCTCATTTTCCCACGGTGGTGAAATGACTAAATGTAAATGTGAATGTAAATGGTGGTGAGACACTTTCACACAGGTGGTTTTGGTGCGGACCTGTTTTAAAAATATTTATTTACTTTGATTAGTGTTAATAAAAGCTGTCATCTAAACTTGGTTGCACACAAAAGAATTGCATGATTCGGTTTAAAAACATTCTCGACTAAATCAAATGTATAAAGTGTGTGAACATGGATATAAAAGATTAGTTCACTCCAAAATTAGGTTCAGTTTTCATTACACTAAAGGACCACATGATTTAGACTGAAAAGAGTGTTCTGAAGAAAAGAACTATCAAATGCACCAAGTTTAAACACAATTAGGATTAGTTCAACCATGTTTCATCATCATGGTATACAAAAGAACATGATTCGAAATGACAATAGTGTTCTGAAGGAAAGGGGGACAAACTGAATTTGGTTTCAAACTCAAGCAAAAGTACCAACTGAACACAATTTGAAGGTTTAGTTCACACCAAAATGAAAAGTCTATCATAATTTCACAATCATATTGACAAGCGTGTTCTGGAGGAAAGGGGGACAAACTGAATTTGGTTTCAAACTCATTCAAATGTGCCAAGTGTGAACACAATTTGGATGAATTAGTTCACCCCAAAATGAAAAGTCTATCATAATTTCACACAAAAGAACCACATGATTCAGACTGACAAGTTTTCTGAAAGATAAGGGGGACAAAATGAATTTGGTTTCAAACTCAATCAAATTTACCAAGTGTGAACATAATTTTAAAGGATTATCTTACCATAAAATGGAAATTATTTCATCACATCATATTATCTCAAATATGTCTTGTGTATTATGCTACAATAGAAAAATTTAAATAAATGGACTGATTGTTCAATTTTAGGGTGAATGGTCAAAGCGGGACTGGCATACAGGGTTTCAGACTAGGACTAAAATAGTCACAAATGTGACAAAAATAAACATGGCTTAAAATGGCTTGCAATCTAGTCACCACTGGCAACAGTTGAAAACAGGAAAACCCAGTGGAGACCTGGCACACGGATATCCCTGGACTTGTCCCTGAAATTCTGTGCACATTTTAATAACCACAAAATACTATAGTTTTAAAGATGTATGGACTCTTTAATTGATTACAACTTTTCTGCAATCATGAGGCACTAATGTGCAAAGTGTGAGATGCTTAGAGACTTTGTGCTCTGGTGGTGAGCAGCAGAAAGTCAATAGAGTTTGGCAGAAGTAGCCGAGCCCATTAACAGACATTAAATCAATTTTGCAGTGTGGGTGGCCCACAGACTGAGAAAAATTGGTTTAACGCAGCCAAAATATGCCCCATGAGCCCCAACTGTCAAAACACAAGGGACATACTGTAATTAACAATTGCTACGGAATGTTCAATAACTAAACAGCATAAAAACCCAATGCATGAGTGGTTTGCAGTGGCATGCACTACCTAATCTTAAATCAGAAACTGTAAGTACAGCTGTAAAAAGCTGTAAAGAGAAAGTTTAAGCCAAACTTGCATTAGCCCTTCACTCCCTGGGGATGTCACCGCAACTATGGCAACAGTTTGCAGTGGCAAACAGCAAACCACTTTAATAGGTCCATATTATGAAATTGACAACACATTTGAGAAAATGGAAGATGCATGATTTCTTGCTCTAGCTTGCACAGATGACAGGGGTGCATTTCTAGAAGGTAATGGGAGATGTTTCATCTAATAATGGCTCCTTGGAGAGCTCCAATCTGCTGTGGAGTGTGCAGCAGTACACCTGAGGCATTGCACAGCCGTGGTTATACACCGTGCCAGTGGCTCTGAACCATTTCCGTGTCTGCTGGGACTGTTCGGCTGCAATGACCTGTACAACCACATGCTGTGGGTTCTGCTCTGACCACTGACAGACAGATGGATCAGAAACAAATCTGGCCCAGCAAGAGCTCACAGTATAGCCAGATACCCTGCAGTATTTTAAACTCTACCATTGACACCAGGGTAAACACGTATGTTCTACCTATGGACTAAATCATCCAATATGACTGGGTGAGCTTTGTCATTTCTGATTCTTAAATTTGGATTAAACAGTTCATCCATGGTGGCACTAGAAATTATTATATGGATTGCAGTCTTGACCAAAAAGTGCCCACTCAAGGCCCCTTCACACAAAGAAAAATTACTATAAATAACTCTAACAATAACTATATTAGCGACCACATCAACGGCTGATAACATTTTGCTTATTATAAGCCTACAGTGCAGTTAAGTAGTCTGTCACTTTAATGCTTGGGTGAATTCTGATTGGCTGTATTATATTATTCTATTGTTATTATATGGTTATATTTATTTAATATGATTATGTTGTATTATTATTTCATGAATAAGCTTTTTTCATTCAAATTTACATTAAAAATGCAAATCGCACTCAATGATTGCTTTGAATGTGCCTTTAAGATGCGCATGTTTTTTTTTTTTTTTTTTTTTTCTCAATGTGTTCGTTTTGGGTGGACCTAAAGTAAAAAGAAAAAAAAAGAAAAAAGAAAACCTTATTTTTTTTAATGCAAAAAGACATTTGGCACAACATTTTGTTATTAAAACATTTACAAAACTGCTTCAGTGCTTTGACAACCACATAACTTTTTCAGAGTCATTAAATTTAAACTTCTTGAAAATGGTATAAGGTTTTCAAAATCAAATGAAACCCAAAAATGCCCTTATAGAAAGAGAGCGAATCCATACTACACACCATCCTGAAGCCCAAGGACCTTGAAATTATTATGCTTTCAAATAAAGATCAGTGTCACAAGGAACATGTCTTGCTCCAATTTTAAACAACGTGTGAACAAATTGAAAGTCAAATGTTCTCGTCTGGTTCCATAGTCAATCTCTAATAACAGATACTTTACATGGACAAAAGGTAGGAACTACACTGACCATTATGAGCATCAGGAAATAGAATGGATGGAGAGCTATTATTTAATAAATCAACATCTGTTTAATTTTGAATGACTGAGGAGAGGGCAGGTTCTGAATCAATGAGCAGCACCCTGTCAGGGCAGAGCATTCCAGACCAACACGCTTAAAGGGATACTCCACCCCAAAATGAAGATTTTGTCATTAATCACTTACCCCAGTGTCGTTCCAAACCTATCAAAAGCTTCATTCGTCTTCGGAACACAATTTAAGATATTTTGGATGAAAACCTGGAGGCTTGAGACTGTCCCATAGACTGCCAAGTAAATAACAGTGTCAAAGTCCATAAAAGGTATGAAAGTTATTGTCAGAATACTCCATCTGCCATCAGACGTGCAATCTGGGTTATATGAAGCGAGGGAACACTTTTTGTAAGCGAAGAAAACCAAAATAACCACTTCAATTCAACAATTCCTTTGTCAACAGTCTCCTCTGTGTGTATCCATATCACCGTTTACTGTGTATGCTCTTCTGTATCATCCGTGCCACAAGGATCAGATTTGCATTTTAGTCTAGGACTAGGTTTAAGCCTATGTATTAAAAATAACAATAATAATAATAATGTCCATTGTTGTTTCAACACTTGACCTGTGCACAACTGTAGCTCAACGTTTAACTCCATCAAATTCAACATGCTGGAAAATGTTGACAAATCATGTGAAAGGGCCTTTATTCACCTGATGGCTGCCTTCAGGCAACTCAACAGATAACTCAGCACACTATTATAACAATCACAATCAAGTTACTGATAGATCATGCCTTTGCCAATTCAATCGAGAAAAGAAATTGCGACAAAAGGCGAACACAAACAAAGACACTGAAACTCTCATTGAGATACTGACATCATAACAATACGAAGACATTCAGAGACAACATCTCTGACATTCACAGCTCTTTGGCACATCAAAAAGATCAATCCAAGCAAAATAAATCAAACAACTCATTTCACCGTCTGAATACTTCAAATATAAAAGCATTTGGCGACAGGGCAATGCCTCAAACACACTCTCTAAAGCTCTAGACAAAGACTAATGGGTTGTGGCCAAACAAAGGGCTCCTTTAGTGCATGAGTCCATCTGTGGCGCTCTGTCTGTCAGCTGTGGATGAACTTCAAATGCAGTTCCCTTATAAAGAAACAATGGCTCAGTCTGTGAAGTCTGCAGTAGAACTGTAGCAAGTCATCAGCAGATGCCATCACCACTACGCCCCTCAGTGACTGAAGTGCTTTTTTGTCAAGCCGTCAGATGCAGCTCTATTCGACGGTTTGCTGTCACAGTGCACTTGATGCCAGGGCTCTACAAGTCATTATGCAAAACTTGGGTTATTTTAACCTCAAAACTGGACAATACTCAAGCCTGGATGCATCTTAGACTGTTACACAACCTTGGCGCTAGAAACGCCTGCACGAAATCATAAAATATTTACAGCATCATGTAATCCAAGATCGATTCGCTAACATGGCGTGCACATACACAGGCAAACCCTAACTGATCTCAAATGGTTTGTTTAAGCCATTCAGTGCCCTGCTGAGCACCTAGAATAACAGGAATGAATAAATGCATTTAAAAATTAGTTCCTTTTATAGTTACATTTAACAATTTAAACGTGACTTTAACAGCTTAAAATATTCATATTTATTTGTTATTTTGAATAGTGATTTATTAACTATATAATTACACACACACACACACACACACACACACACACACACACAAATATATATATATATATATATATATATATATATATATATATATATATATATATATATGTATTTTACATTGCATGTGTGCTGCTAAACATTTCTGTGAGCAATAGATTTTTATTTTTGGCACTGGAAAATCTACAAAAGGTAACAATCTTGTTCTCCAGTTCTCCATCCACTTATGGTATCACCTTCATAAACTCAAAACAATGTCACTTCAGTAATCAATCACTCTTGAATTTCTTTCAAAATGTATAAAACACTTCTATCCTGCATCTGTGCCTGCATTCCTCATGCACATCCTTCATGTCTCCCGCAGTCTTCGCATGCGGCTCTCCCAACTGTTCCATACATGCATAATACGATTGAAAATCAGCATATCAGACCTCTGGGGTTTGTCGTAAACTAGAGCTCTCTATAATTCAGACGAAAAGAGCTCACATGGAAAACTGCAGTGGCCTAATATTCTCAACAATGAATCTGATTACTGCAAGAAAGGGTTACGTTAAAGTAGAAGATCCATTTCAGTACATTAACTCAGGGAGCTTTCAGGAGTGACGGACATGCTCTCATGTTGAACGTGACCAGTGAGCTGTTATTACGTAACTCAGGTGCAACACAGTCTGTATGCGAGTGGTGTGACTTTAAGGCATCTGAAAAATGTACCTGTCAATGCTGTTAAGGTGTTCCAAGTCTTTTTTAAGCACACTGGTATGTGTTTGGTCACTGGCCAAGACAAAATACTCCATATATTCTATATATAGAAGTGTAAAAGAAAAATTTACTGTAATCCATGAAACAGGGCACTAGTGTTGTCACAGTACCAAAATTTCAGTATTCGGTACCAATACCAGTGAAAATCCATGGAAAATCTCTGTACCAATTTTGGTACCAAAGCAAAACACAAAAACATGCAAATTAATTTTGTTTTTTACTATAATTTAATCCAAACTGTGTACATATTTAATTTGAAAGGGATTTTGAATTGTAAAGCCAAAAATAACAAATAAGGTAGCTAAAAAAAAAAAAAAAGGCCAGAACTGCTTTTCTGACTGATATGACACAAACAATGTTAATTTGTACATTTTTTCCCTAATAAAAGTTATAGAAGCATTAAATAATTAATAAAGCAACTTAATTCTAATGCTCATTATATTGGCTTTAGCTGCGCTTATGCTAATGATTAACTACTCTAATAACAGCGTTCATTTCAATCCGACATTCAAATTAAAAGCAGCAGGAGGAGCAGATAGAGGTTTCCCCGGTAACGGCTGTAAACAAATAAGCGCTGAGCCTGCGCTCACAAACACTGCTCAGGCATTACAGGCAAGATTGAATGAAAATGACATCCATAATATTCTGAAGACAGTCGGTTTTCTTCAGAAATACAGTGATATAAAAACACCCGCACCGGGTTAAGACTTTGACACGTGCAGTGCACGTTTATTCAACGAAGTCAACGCCTTTTGGAAAATCTGTTTGTTGCAGTCAGTTCTGATATTTCCTAATGTATGGGAAACACTGTGAAACTTACCTGCTTGAACTCTTTCATTTGATCAGGGTGTCTGTCTTTAAAGTTTTTCGTTAGTTTGGTGTGTTTCCTCCTTTAGAGGTCGCCTCATCTCAGTGCTTTTTGCGCACTTTTCGCACAGTGCATCAAGAACCGGTTTGACCGGGTACTCAGTACCACTGGTACTTAAAAAAAAAAACGGTACTGTGACATTTTCGGGTTTTTTTAGTACCGACTTGGTACCGAAGTACCAGGTCTTGTGACAACACTACAGGGCATAATGTACTGCATTAACAAAATTTAAGGAATAAATTAATTTGCCGTATTTATTATTTTTTTTTAATGGTGTTTTCCCTGTATTTTGTATTTAGCACATTGCATTGTGTTTTTGTTAATGGAAATGTCTGTAAAATTAACAGATAATGTCCTAGCATTATATATATATATATATATATATATATATATATATATATATATATATATATATATATTATAATAATATAAAATAATGTAAAATACTGTCAAATTTATGGTTCTTTCTTATATATATTAAGCCCCGCAGCATGACGAGGAGACCAGATTCCATGTTTATTTTGGACACACCTCCCCTTTTGGACACTTATTTCCCCGTTTTAGGTTAATTTTCTGTTAATAAAAGCCTCTCCGAGGCCTGACGCCACCCCCACTGTGTCTGTTGTTTGCTCCTCCCGCCACATATATATAAAACAACAATATTATATATATAACATCCTGTGATTGCTGACCTGAACCCAAGTAGACCAAGACAATGAGGACTATTTAAGTTTCATGGCAGGGCCTAAGGTTTTTTTTGTATGTTTGTGGCATCTGTGTGCTGTAACTGATGCTCCAGCAGGAACTGAAAGATACAGATTTGTAGCACATCCTTGTTTGAGGGCAGAAGGTTCATGAGAAACAGAAATGCTCTCCCTTCATTTGTCCCATCACCCCCGACCACTATGTGCACTCCTTCTGTGCTTACACAAAATAAAGAGTCCTACTGAAACAAAGGTCAGACCGCTACTGAAAAGACTCACTGTCTAAGAAGAAGAGGTGTGTGTTACTGAACAAGGTAGTTGCGTGCAAAAACATGCACACACAAAACATATGAAGTGCCTAATCACTGCACATAGACACCTGCGACAACAGAGAATACCAACTGGGGAAGGCCAGTCAGTTTTATTTTTAGACATTAATAATGTTCTCAGCTCATGCAACTAGAGGCCAGCAGATGTTGTTTGATATTAACCGAGTCCTCGGAGTTTGGAAAAAAAGCAGATGAACCAAAACATTTAATCTGAAAAGCATCTTCAGGGAAACCAATCTTGATGTGAGCGATGAAGAAAACAACTGGCATCAAAAGCACACTGCAAAATACTGAACACGGCAAATACTGCTGCTTTAAACCACCATGGTACAGTTGGTACAGTTATCTAGCTGGCTAATACATTGTGTGTATAGATGTAGAGAACAATTTGATAATTTTGTATAATTTAGAATGAGTTTAAAATTACAAATTATAAACAACTGACACCATTATTTATTTATTTATTTTCAAATAAAGTGCGTTCATGAACGTAGATGTTGGTTTATGATTAAATAAATTTAGCTGTTAAAATTTCTAGCTAGTGTTCCAGATTAAAACTTGACATAAAAATGTTGCAAAAATATTCATTAATTTACACAAATATATAAATATCCCCCCATCCCCCAAGCAATAATAAGGTGTAGCAACAAAGCAGATAAGGACAATGTGGTAAATATTTTTTTATTTATCTTTTTAAATAAAATATAAAATAGTATTACTATTACAAAAAAAATTTATAGCATTGTTATATTACATTAGTTAAACTTTAGCAGTTAAAAAACTAGCTAGTATAATAAATTAAAAAGTCATTGGGAAATAAAACAAAGAAAAATCTTTATATACAGTACACTTTTTTCCCTGTCATACGTAAATAAATTAAAGGGGTCATATGACGTTGCTAAAAAGAAAATTATTTGGCGTATTTGGTGTAACGAAATGTGTTTATGCGGTTTAAGGTTCAAAAAACACATTATTTTCCACATACTGTACATTATTGTTTCTCCTCTATGCTCCGCCTTCTGAAACGTGTCGTTTTTTTACAAAGCTCATCATTCTGAAAAGTGAGGTGTGCTCTGATTGGCCAGCAATCCAGCGCGTTGGGATTGGCCGAATGCCTCAAGCGCGTGATGAAAATGTTACGCCCCTTACCATACTGTGATGCGTGTCCCGGTCAGAACACCGGAGCGCTGAGACAATAACAATAAAATCCATTACAAACGAGGCATTTGTTGCTTCCAGTGGGAACATAATTATGGATTATAATGACTTGTACTGTGTTTTTATACGTTGTGTTGCATTGTGGCACGTAAACATAAAACCATGTCTGCATTTGTGATCAGAGAAACAACAAACAACAAGCTCTACTCTACATCAGCGGTTCTCAATTCCAGTCCTCACGCCCCCCAGCTCTGCATATTTCGCATTTCTCTCTTTGTTAACACATCTAATTGAGATAATCAGCTCATTAGAAGTGAGCACCGTGCATGACCTGTGTTCCCACTGACATGGTCCCTACAGTGTTCATTGCTCCCTACTCCCTGAGCAGGGGAAATCTGCTGAATTTTACCTCACTTCAGAACATTCATTCATGGATTTTCATCTTACGTCTGAAGCCATAAGAGAAACATACAAAATGTGCAGAGCAGGGGGGCGCAAGGACTGGAATTGAGAATTGAATCATCAGTGGCAAATCCTTTAAATATGTAAACGTACTTACAGTCTGTGAGTCAGAAGCGCCGGCATTGTAGTCTTCTCTCCCAGGATCAAGAAACAGTCCTCTATAAAATGTGCTGCACACAGCTGAATATTTGGGTTGAACTGTTCCCGAACATAAATACAAATACAACTTAACCACTGATTTCTAGTTGTGTCCTCTTTTGGAAGGCCAAACAAAGTATTTTCGCTTTCACAATGAAACAGTGTCTCCACGACATGACGCTGGCGGCAATAGCGAGAATCAAAGGTTAGGATCTTTCTTTGCATGAACATTTGGGCGGAGTTATGCAAATCTTCCCACATCGTGAAACAGACGTGTGCTTCTAACCCAAACATCAAAATAAATCAAATTATCAAACAATCTAAAAATACATATCTGGAACATCGGGACCAAGAAACTAAAACACAAAGTAAATTACAATTGTATCGAACTCTAAAATCAAATTATGAATTGAAAAATTATATTGTGTCAGAGACACAAAGCAGAGATGGATCCTGACCGAGTACAGGCTCAGTGAGCACAGTCTAGCCATTGAGACTGGCAGACACAGAAAAAACTGGTTACCCAGAGAGCAAAGGGTGTGTGGTCAGAGATTGTGACAGAGATGCACTTCCTCCTTCATTGTCATAAATACGTATCCATGAGAAACCTTTACTTCAACAAATTCACCAACTTAAAAAAAGAACTTTACAGCCATTAGTGAAAAAGAACAAATAAAGATACTATTAGGAGAGGGACAGACAGCAGCACTTGCTGTTAGATACGTGTGGATGTGCCACAGCCTGAGAGACAGAAGCTGAATGTGTGTATTGTGTTTGACCTCAGTGTTACCCTACTGTCCACCACAGTGATCCTTAGTGTGTATGTGTGTTTCTATGTAAGTTTAAGACTGTGCTATCAAATGTTCACACGTTATAATTTGTTACAGTTTAATACTTCAGTTATAATATTCCATTATATTATTGTGATGTTCATTTAATTATTATTATTGTTATTATATTTTTTTTTTATGTTTTTGCACATGTATACTAAGCTTTGGCAATATTGTAACATTTACAGTCATGCCAATAAAACAATTTTGAATTTAATTAAAAAAAAAAAAAATATATATATATATATATATATATATATATATAAATAAGAGTCAGGGTGATCTGAAGAAAAAAAAACATTGAGCCCTGAAAGAGTGAGACGCATCAGAACCCCTGCACCTGGAGCCTTTTTCTTCTGTCCTGGTGTCCGGTCTGATGGGTGATCTGAACGGGGGGGCACATATCTCTGGAAAACCTCAAGAGTGCCGGACACACCTGGTTCAACAGCGGCAGCAGGTGTTACCATAGCAACCAGCGGCCTGGATTAATGGCCCTCCGGGTGGACTTCACATTGTACATGCAAAATCAGGAAAAGATGCCACTCTAATCATAGTTCCTCCATTTCCTTTAATAGTCTGCACCATCCATCTCTCACATTTGTGCTCTGTTCCCTCTCTCTCCAGTCCAGAGCTTTAGTGCTGCATAGCACAGAAAAGAGAGACAAGGGAGGAGACAAGGAGGAGGGTAGAAGTTACACCTCACTGCCGTCCCCTCCTTGTGGTGCCAGTGCAGCAGAAGTGACGGGACTCGCGTAAGCGTGCAGGCAGCATATGTGCCTTGCTGGTGCTTTAATTAGTGATTGGGGATTAGTCACTTGGCAACTTTGTCTGGTGAGCTCATAGCACCGGTTCTCCTCTCCAGTAACCAGCTTCTGAGCAGCCAAGAGAGGAGCAGCGTGCTGCTCCGACAGAAAGTATGCATCATTTCCTCTAACACACATGCAAAAGTCCTTCACTGTTAACTAGGCTATCCCAATGCTTGTATAGGGTTACCGCACCTCACAGAAAGACACAATGGCTAGTCAGAGCTGACATCCTGCTGACATTAATCTGTTTTAAGAGCTGGTTAGAGCAGGAATCTTTCTATATATATATATATATATATATATATATATATATATATATATTATATATATATATATTCAAAAAGTTTGAAGTTTTATAAAATGTATAAAATGTTTATTATTATTAATTATTATTATTTTTTAAAGCAATTTATTCCTGTGATGGCAAAGCTGAATTCTGATCATCCATTACCTCCAGTCTTCAGGGTCACTTGATTATTAAGAAATAATTCAATATACTGATTTGGTGCTCAAGAAGCATTTCTTATTTTCGATCATCGATTAATCGTTGACATCCCTAGTTGAAACAGTGATACATATTTTTTATCATTCTTTGTAGGGCTGTGCAATTAATTGAAATCGAATTGCAATCGCGATTTGAGACGTTGCGGTTGTGCTAATCGCAAAGCCTGTGATATAGATGCAATATTTCTCTGTTCCAGACCATATGCATGACTGCCAACCTTGAGTGGCAGGCTTACTAACCAACACAGTGAGCGCACCTCCATTCTCCCCAGTCAGCACTGCTCTAGCCAACTGTGTAAACCCCACCATTTAAAAAAAAAAAAAAAAGCAGGTGAGAGAGAAAATGTGTGATTATGGCATCTACAGGGTCAGATCAATAGTTGGTAAATTAATACTAAAGAAAAATGTATGTAATATGAGATTACTTTAGGTTCGAAATGACAGACACCAGAAAGGTAACGTTAATTTGCAAGAGCTGCGTCACAACACATATCAAGAGCTCCCTTATTGGTTCTGCTTTCAGTACTGGAGAATAAAATGTATATTCTTAGATGTTTTTATTAGTACATGAACATTATCTTGCACATTTTATCTCCCCAACGGATTCTAATTTGAAAGAAGTTTATAATGCATGTTCGCTATTCCCAATTCAGAAGACCGCACACACAGCCTGTGTCTCTGAATGCTTCTCATACTTGCTCCTCTCTGCAGCGTCTCACGGAGGAGGTGTTTACACTCGCCGCACACACGCAGTCTGTCTCATAATACTCTGTTATACTTGAGCACATCTTGCAATAAGTACGAGGTTGATGCAAGCGCACAACCTGTGGCAACTCGCGCCTGGCTCTGCGTTTAAAACAAGTGTAAATTCAGTCTAACTGCTTTGCTAATTTCACTTGGATGAAATGAAACATTCAGCACACTTGTTAAAAAAAAACCAAATACTTAAAAATTAATAAATCAGCCTACGTAACCTATGTAATACTTTAATAATTGACTAAAGTAATACAGTTCTTTATTTGCACAAAGTATACTAATCTTTTCTGTGAAATTCAGTAATTAAGTAAATTCTGTAAAAGTAGTAATACAATTATAATATTCCCTGCTGGAAAAAAACAAAAAAAAAACAATAGAACCTCTCCCAAAACACAATAGAAAATGTAATGGATTTAAAGATTATAATGGGAATTATATTGGCTTTAATGTAAACTATAAAAGTGTCTACTGGTATTTGATGGATTCTATTGGTGGGATGTAATCTAGCAGATGCGAAACAATAGAACCACAGTAATTCCTATTGGAATAATGGCCAAAACACACTACAAAAAGGAATTTTGTAATTGTTTTAATAGAAACCATAAGAATTTCTGTGATGGTTTCTTTTGTTTTTTTCCAGCAGGGAAACGATACTCATACTGTGCTGCACATTATTGACAGATTAAGCTGAAGCTTGGACTTTGCAAAAATCAATTCGCAAATCAAATTGCAATCGCAATATCTGACAAAAAAAAAAAAAACGCAATTAGATATTTTCCCCAAATCACACAGCCCTAATTCTTTGATCAATAGAAAGTTCAAAAGAATAGCATTTACTTGGAAATCATTAAATGGAAATCGTTTGCAACTACATAAATGTGTTTACTGTCACTTTTAATCAATTGATATATATATATATATATATATATATATATATATATATATATATATATATATATATATATATACATACATATACATACACACACGCACACACATACATGTATATAATACTGACCCCAAACTTTTGAACAACATAAACATAAATCCGATGGTACTATGAGCTGTCAGGTGGCCTCAGGTTTTTGACAAGTTTGTGCCAAATCATTTATATATTATAGAATGATTTGTATATAGAAATTTTTTTGAGTGATACTATCCTTCATTCAGTCTAAGTTGCTATTGTTCATACCATTAGCAGCCAAAGGAATAATCCACTGCACTATTCACTTTTGGCAGTTTCATTCTAATGTTTGAAGATGTCTTGATACCAACATATCATTGGTCAATAATAATTTTCATGCTCTAGATATCAATTTCAATATTCTACTAAATACTCTTATTTAAATAGTTGAATATTAATAAACAAATTAAAACAATGGCACACACAGTCTTAAAGTATTACTCAAGTAAACTATGTGCCAAGGTTTTTCAAATCATTATTAGAGCAAACAGACAGTAATGAAGAAATAAATGAAAAGCAGCAAGCGGTCAATGTTTTCTTCGTGCCAATATTGTTGCCTTATTAATATTAATGACATAATAGAGAATGGCAGGCAGGTCTATTAGCCTAATGTACTGCCAAGGCCTAATGTAACGATTCGTTTTGACTGTTTACATCAGTACCGCACCAGGGTGAGAACTTGCATTTGACTGTTCACACCCAAAGCAGCATACCATAAGCTAGGCACAGTCAAATGTCTGCAAATGTCAGCACTCTGAACTTCCTATACTGTAGCAAGACTGGTATTGTTGCTTAAAAAAAAAAAAAAAAAAAAAAAAAAAAAAACTGTATTGACAAAGTACTGGTATTTTTGACCTAACCAAGTAGGTCAAAAATATATAGTAAAAATACCATATTAATGTATTAAACTTTGTCATGATGGTAACATTGCAAAGACATTAAAAGCCATCCAAACTACTTATGCAAATCATGCACTTGTACATTAGATTTACATTTTTCTTACTAAAGATATTGTGGCATAATGTGGAAGTGAAAAATTTGTTTAATTTTGGTTTCATTGTACTAAATGTTGCATTTTTTTTAACCATAAGTCTATAAACCATTAACAAATTACGCAGTAACTAGCGTACGTGCCATTTCATGATGCTCTGATGAAAGTTAACTTCAGATAGAGTCATTTATAGCAGGCATGAGACGCTCTAGGAGATGAACCTGAGCTGTCGACTTGAGCTGAGGGACTCTGCTGGAAGTGTGGAAGAAAGCTGAGAACATTCACACACACACAAGCTGCACTTCAGTGTTCAGTGTGTGTGTGTGTGTGTGTGTGTGACAAAGTTTCCCACAGTGTGTACACGTTTGTCTTTGGTGATGCTTTCAGATGACTGAATGGACATGGTTCTAGATAGATGCAGATAGATGCTAGATAGATGCAGCTATAAGATATAGTTTGTCAGTATAGTCTTATTGATACATTTTAATTTTGAAAGGCAGAATAATGCTGGAATGCAATGTTTCAAACAAACCAAAAGCCTTGTGAACTCTACTGCCATGGAGCCAATAAACCAACCAACCACAGTCAAGACTGAATCTACAGACATCAGTGTTCATGGTTCTGGAATTCAGCTTGTGTTTCCCTTGTTTAGATAATCATACAACAAATCAAACCAAAGTCAACACTACGGAGCTTAAGGAAAACATGGAAAAATTGAGCTTTGCTATAAATAATAAATATTTAAGATTACAAGGACATGTTGATTCAAAGAAGCCACTAGTTTGCCATCACTTTATAAGGACACTTTATTTAATTAACAACATCTAAGCATGCAATTTGCCATGTGCTGCTGGTTACACACTTCTGTGATCTCATTTGATTTGAAATTGGGCCAATATTTAAGACAGAAGCTTTGATTTGTTTGTCAGAGGCAGGTATGTCCCCCTGCATAAAATCCATGTGAATACATGAACTCATATAAAAATAAATGCATGCTAGTCTAATAATCATATGTATAGTCTGTTTCTGAGGTTTATGATTTAAAAAAATAGCTAAACAGACAGTGCTAGACAAATATTGAAGTCTATTTTTAGCATCAATCCAATGAAGGCCTGGACATGTGCAAATAATTTTACACACAATTCATATGATGTTTAATTTCTGACATTTATAAACAATATTAACTAAACCAGCCTCTGATTTATAAATTAATAAATTCAATTTAAATTTGTTCGGTGGATTCTCTATATACTCTAACTAGAGAGTATTTACAAAAAAAAAAAAAAAAACAACCTAACAAAAATAAATTGCACACACTCTTTTTACTTAAATAACCAAAGGAAATGTTTTCAAATCCTGTTGCGCATGGTTTCCCTGACAAAAGATTTGTAAGTAGGTTAACTTGTGTTTGACTTATGCTTGAGTTCAGAATTGACATCTGAAGGAAACAAACAGGATCAAACATGTCAAGGTATGATTCTTTTTAATCAGATATAATCAAGCATCAGACTATTAAGCAACTAACTGGAGTGGAAAAGTCAAATTCCTTTCAGAGTTGCCATCGATTTAAATGATGGAAACTTTCACAAGCCTGTTTTTCTCTTTAGTGTAAAAGTTCATTCATTTTTTTCAAGCCATTCATCCATAGTAGTTGGTTTAAAAAATGTCAATGCAAAGGTAAAAATTTTATAAAAATAAATTAAGGATTGCTCAGGAAAATCAACCATCCAACTAGTAGCAGTCTGTTTCAAGGACAAATGAAAGATACAGGGGTGTAAAATGTGTTCCATTAAATATATCTAGCCATAAACCATTAAATCATATCACAAGATTACAAATACAGCTTCTGCGATTTATGTTTAGACTTATTGTACAAAAACGAATGATAATAAATTTCTGTCCAACATTAGGATCTAACAAAATCTATTAAGTTGGGCCCCTTTCTAGAGTCTCCAAGTAACCCCTGGAAATGATTTAATTATATTGAAAATGAATCCCACTGCTCATCAATTTTATGAAGACGGAGAAGCCAAGGTTAGGACATCTTGGCATGTGTTTCCATTACTGCAGAGAACTCTGCATCCATTAAGCCTGAGTATGTTCCAGATCTCTCTTTTTAAAAGTGTTTGCAAAATGAGCAATTCAATACTGAAGGTCAATGCAAACCATAAGTATTTTGTTAATGCTACTATATCAATTAGCTAAGTTCAGCATGAATAAATAAAGAGCATTACATCTAATGTCTGCATCATATAACATATATATCGTCTTGTAATCTAGTAACATATGAAACAACAAATAGAAGTACGTGCAGAGCAGTAGGTGCTACACACAAGCACAATACAGTGCAATGTTAGACTAATTTTCTCACATATTACAATCTGTGTAGTAATAGCATTTATCCTGGTTTCACCTAATATCTTAATGCGGTTGAGCTGAAATGTTTTGGACTGGAGAAAAAAAAAATTCCAAAAAAAAACAATTACCCCCTTTAAAGAAAAATGTGTATAAAAACAGACAATTGCGAATCAACTAAATTGAACAATATTAGCTTAGCACAGGATTAAACCCATCAGATATTCAACTATCCCTCTCCTGATGTATTTATCTGTATTACAAGAAATTACCACAAACACACGGCCTGACAGTTCCAAATTACACCTCGCTTCACAGCCTGTCTCTGTTTTACAGAGATGCATCGTTCTAGGAGCACAGAGAAGTATTAAACCGTGTACCCAGCCAAACACTGGACGAATTATTATCGATTGGGAAGCAAAAGCAGAAATCACCTCAGCAGGGAAGAGCACAATGTCTATTTGATCACACTGACATTGTCAATAAAGAGTGTTTAATCAGGTCTCCAGCAGGGAAGCTCAGCTCAATCAAAGAGCAGATTAACTGTCCTTCCACCTGCCTGTATAAGGGCTGGAAATACAATTAACCAAAGATGATGCCTCAACAACTGCAGTGGTGTGACAGATAGTTACCATACAAATGTGTGCAGAGATATAGTAAAAATACGGTTTAACTATGCTACCTGTGCTGGAATAATCCTGCACCATGCATGGAAATTAAAGCTTTTCAGCACAAAAACACCTATTTTCTATGGATATTATGATATTACACTGATAATACAAGTGGTTGTATTTAGTCTTCATCAGTGACCATGGCTCAAGCAATTCATTAAATGAGGAGGCATTATCTGATTTGCATATTTTATATCAAGTGCTAAAACAATGACATCAGCCAGCACAAATCACTTTTGATCATCTTGGTCTTAGTGAGGCAAAGCCAAGCTTTGGCTACTTAGAAAGGAATCTTTCTTTCATTTCCCTGCAATGGCCAGTCCATGGATTTGAGCTTTGCATGCCCTGACATGCCAAACACCTCTACCACCTCTAAGCCTTGGAAAGGTTAGGTCCCAGCCTGCATACACTTGCACGCTTGTGTTCATTATCTTGAGGAGCTAACACAGCATTGATGAAAGGAATCCACCAACGCACTTCAAGAAGCCATGGCCTAATGATCCAGAACTTGAAGCTCAAATAACAGTTCCTCTTCATAACTGACAAGAACCACACTTGGTCTATCTAGGGTTAAGAGGGTTGTTCTGACATGTTTTCTGATAAAGAGGTTAAGGCTTGTTTTTGGCAGCAGTATGGAGATGCCTTACAGTGACAGATAATTCAATAAATCAATAGATCATGCTGCTGTTAAACCACTGATCAGTACTGCTCATACTGGGACAGTTTACCATACAGCAAATGCATGCATGTAGAAACAGCTAACACGCTATTTTCATGCTATATTAATTTTTCATTTCTGGGAAATTGGATTTGCCAAATTCCTTGCAATTGGTTTTCATTTTAGTTAACAATTATAACTGTGAATACAATTAATTTGAGTATGGTGGTTAAGACAGTTTCCTCAACCAACCGTTATGAACATTATGGCAAACAACATCCTTAACACGTGATAAAATCACTGCAATCCTAAAACAGTTTTTCAAGACACTAAAATAATGAGGAAATCAAATGTGCATAGGCATTTGTTCGTTTTGAAGGAATTACTGAGCGGAGTTTAAATCCAGAGTTACAAACACACTTACCCACAGCAGGTGCATCATACTCATCTCCCAGCAGGATCTCAGGGGCAGAATAAGCCAGCGAGCCACAGCTGGTGGTGAGCTTCTTTCCCGGCTGAAACTTATTACTGAAGCCAAAGTCGGTGAGCTTGACCAGGCCCTGTTTCTCAAAGAACACCACATTCTCTGGCTTCAGGTCACGGTGAACCACATGCAACCGGTGACAGTACGAGATGGCGTGCACGATCTGGGCGAAATATTTCTTGGCCAGCTCCTCTTTCAGTCCCTCCTCGTGCTTCATGATGTAATCAAACATGTCACCACCATCGCCAAGCTCCAAGATCAGGTAGAGCTTTGTCTGCGTGTCAATGACCTCGTAGAGCCGAACGATGTTGGGATGCTGGACCAGTTTCATACAACGGACCTCCTGGAACAGGTGACCGGTCGCGACCGTGTCGAGCTTGGTCTTGTCAATCACCTTGACTGCCACTTTTTCGCCGGTGAAGACGTGACGCGCTAGTTTGACCACGGCGAAATGGCCACGGCCGAGCGTCTTGTCCAGGTCATATAGTCCAGCGATCTTTCCGTCGTACCCGCGCTTGATTCCCGCCATGATTGCTGGTCCTCCGGTGGGATGGAGGGGGGAGTGGCCCCTGGGGGAGGGGTCGGGGTTAAACCGGAGGGAAAATCCAGCTCACTTCAGCACATTGGCTGGTGACGGCAATCCCATGATGGCAGGTTCCTGTTAATCAGAGATACACAAGTACAAAAATGATTCATAAGAACGCAAACAGTTGTAAACTGCACAATTATCGCTTAATAACATTTGTAATCTTGCATGCTTACACCACACTGAAAACCTTAAAGCTCTGTGTGGCCCAATGGTTTGCCCAAATCAGAAAATGTCACTTTAACATCAGTGTGAACATACAAAAACATTTTATAAATAAAGACACCAATTTTATATCATTGTAACTTTGCTTTCCATACATTTTAAGTACTTCTTCATATAAAACAGCAAAAACTATAGTCTGAGAAAGTTCAAACATGATTAAAGGCAAGTGAACAGTCAGTAAAAAAAGAAATACACAATTTACAAGCATAGATAAAATAAACAGTAGTATTCAGGTACAGAAATTTAATAATTAAGTGTAAAATAACACTGCACGGTGTCCACTGTATGAATTAAATTTAGATTAATCTTTCTTATAGCTGTTTTGTTGTTTGATTAACATTAGTGGCATATTCAGCAGCACGTATTTATAGTCTGCTGTCCCTTTAAATCCAACCGCACGGATCCAGTATAATGATACACATCCGATTACTTTCTCAGCTGTTCACATGTATGTGTGTATGTGTCTGTTCAAATATGAGGAGATGTGAAAGGATGAATTAACTCTGTGTTCGTGCGCCGTCTGATACGCGTCACTGTGTCCATGCACGCGCTTTGCACATGTGCGCCAGAACTGAAGAGACGCTGTGCAAGATGCAGCTTGTGCACGCACTTCAGATGTGAGTCAGACAGCAAGACGAGACGGCAAAGAGTTGTTTTCTGCAACTTACTGCACTTAACTCTTTTTAACATCAAGCAATTCTCTGCTATATGCGTCGAACTAAAACTTTGACCTTTTGCAACGTTTTGATTTAAGTAGCCTATTATTAAAATGATTCAGATATCGCACATCCTTGCGATATGCATATTGCGATATTAACATTTGCGTTATTTCGATATATTGTGCTGCCCTAGTTCTAAAACTCTTTTTCTATCCATAAATATTATGGTAAATATGACATCTGACAAATAAAAAGACAGCTTTAAAATTGTATTTATTTTTAGGTAGCTGCAAAAAGATTCTTCACCAGAGAAAACTATATATATATATATATATATACAATATATATCTACACACACACACACACAAACACACAGAGAGAGAGAGAGAGAGAGAGAGAGAAAGAGAGAGAGAGAGAGAGAGAGAGTATACAAATACAATAATACAAATATACAAAAAAAATAATACACAAATCAAAAGTCAAGTAAAGGCTTTTCTGAAATATGTTATGTGAGGAATGTAAAATCAACTAGTTATGCTTGCTCTCAACATATATAATATGTTATGTAAGGAATGTAAAATCAACTAGTCATGCTTGTTAAACTGTATAAAGGTCAAATAGTTTACTTTGACCAATCAGAATTAAGCATTGCAGAGACAAACACAGTAACCAATGTGTTTTACTCCAGTTTAAGAGCCAATTTTAACTCTTTATTCTAGTTGCAATAATAAAGGATTCAAATATTTGTATTGCCAAACAGCAGACTGCATTGAATATCAGAGTACTCCCATCATGCCAAGCAGCCACAGAGTACTTCCACTGCCACAAGCCTTCAACATGGACCATCATAGATTTGTATTGATTTCCTCTCGTTAGTGAAAAAATAAAAGCCACAAGTCTGCCAAGTAAGCTGGTGCTCCAGAGGAGAGGCTGCCTCTTAAAAGGGCTGATTCAATTTTAGTGGCATTAACTTCAGGCCAGTGCTGGAGAAGACTGCCATGAGAGCTACATGACTTTCACATGTTCGTACCATCCAATACTCCATATCTCCAAAAATCATGTCACACATCAGAAAAAGATGAAGTATAAAATGAATGAGATTACCTAAATGCTAAATTATTATTATAACAGCACTGCATTTTACATTTTCTGAAGGAAATTTGAGATGTTCTTACATTCAAAATTGAAGACAGGTGTTTAGAGTGCTATTTAACAAGTTCGTGTTACTAGTTTGTTGCTGGTCCATTCTGAATTATATGAAATTCTGCATCCTAGATATGGCTTTTTTACCCAAGTGTCAGATTTGTAATTGCTTTGACTTAGGGTTGTGACGGTGATTAAATTTTCCCACCGGTTAATCGACATGTGACAACACCGGTATTACCAGGGGATGGGGGTTTCTTAAATATATATAAAATAAAATCAGTTCATCAACAAATCAACTATACACCTAAACAGAAGCAATTAGTATAATAATAAAAAACAAATAATATTAGTTCACGCTAGGGATGTGCGGGTCTAGTAAACTAGTCGACTAAACGGTACAGCTCCTACTAGTCGACACTGAAAACAAGTCGATTACATGACAAAAAAAAAAAAAAAAAAATACTTGATTATCATTCAAATTACCATCATTTTAAGTTACATTTTATGTATCATTTTAGTTTTTTTTCGTGGCGAGCTCAAAAGTGACCACGCGAAAGACGAGCAAGGTGTGGGATTATTTTGAATTCGAAGAAAACTGAAAAGTTTTGTTTGAACTGTGTAATGTCAAATTGGTTTACAATAACTCTATTGGAGTGATGCATAATCATATTCATTACAGGCAAATAGGCGTTAGCTTAGAGACTAGCCAAAGCCAGCTAATGTCATTCACTACAGCCCGCCGCCGCTGCGATCCCATCTGCGCCATCTATTCCTCGAAGACCCACTTCTGTGGTGCTGCATGATGTCCAGGCGCTTTCCGAAATTCTGTTGGCTCGCTTTTCGTTATCTCTAAGTTTTTTCAAGTGCAGGAATAGGTTTCCATCACCCTGTTTTAATGCGCATTTTGAAGTATCGAATGAGAAACGAGTGATTGAAACGCCAAATTTTGAATAAAAATCCCTTAATTCGGAAAAAAGTTTTTGCTCTCGCTTGTGGTGGTTTATGACTTGGGCGAAAAAGGATTAAATGTGAATAATGGGAGATGGAAATGCATTTTGCAAATAAATTCCTCTAAGTGCATATAAAAAAAAAATTAACTTTGTGCTATGAGGCGGGATAACTTGACTAGCAGCGAACTGCATGATCTCGTTCCACAGCATCTGAAATGTTGTTATGGTCGTTCTGAAATGCCTGATCAAAGTCTGTCATCTAAGTATTTCTGTATAATGTCTTACACGACTGCGTTCCCAAACAGCAGCATGCATCCGCCTCCGAAAGCAATTACATCATTTATTGTGTTTCTTCTGCTCGCTCTGAGGCGCAAGTAATTTATCATATGAAAATTATTATATTCAGTTCTCCTAGCTTTCTTACTGATATTTAGTGCCAGTTTAACAGGAAGTGACCATTTTGTTCTCTTTGATGCGTTGGATGGAAACAGTGCTTGTTCGCAAACGTTTTATGTGATATTCCAATTTTGTGCGCAAGTTAAATTCGTAACTTTGGATGGAAACCCTAATCGCCTCAGGTCCTGTCTTTCTTTTTGTTTGTTTTGTTACATGACGAAGTATGTTTTTAAAAGCCGTTTTAATGCTATTGCTTGATAAAATCCCCTATTGTTTTTGTCTTGTGTTTTAATACGTTGGCTAACATTATATGAAGATGAAGAATTCTGTCAGGCTATTGATTGATTTTTTCATTGTTCTGAATTTCCCCAGCTGATTTTAATAAATAAGCATCGGCTGACGTTGAGTGTGTTTTCTTCTATTTTTTCTTTTTAACGACCGCCTAAAATTAAATGAAGATAACGCGAGGCAAGAAAGAGTACGGCATAATTGTGACTTATTTTTAGTGGAATTCACTGAGGGATTTGTCAGTGTGATTCATAGATTAAGTATTTCAAATGTAGGCTATTATATACACGCACGCACAATGTTGTTGTTTTTTTTTCTTACAATCTTTTGGGGGTTTCTTACTTTTAGACTAGTCAACTAGTCGGATACAAAACTTTTTGTTCAAATGACAGTCAAATTAGTCGTCAAGCACATCCCTAGTTCACAACTAATTTTAGTTGTGAGTTACGAGTTATAACATTTCACACAAAATTAAAAGGAATAGTTCTCCCAAAAATGAACATTCCATCATTTACTCACCAGGGTGAGTAGAACTTTCATTTTTGGATGAACTATACATTTAATTCCTAAAATTAAGGGTTCATTCAGATCCCTAACCTTAAGCATGAGGAGCAGCGGCATGCTTGCCTTAGCAAAAACCATTAATTAGCCTGCAAGGTCCATAAGTTTTCCACAGTGCTTTCATAGTACACAATTGTTTACAAAATAGCTTGGTTCATTAACATTGAACACTACAGGCCATAACACCAGCTTTTGCTCAGCTGATTTTGTTCAGGATTTATCATTGTTCAGCCCCTTACACAAGTCATTATGTTGTCATTTCATAAACAGATAATTATTTCAAATAGAAATACTAAAGCACACATTGGAGTGGTAAGACTGTCTAATGATAATACCAGTATGCATTTATCAATTTTTGAATGCCTTCCAAACAAGGGGGCCCAGATGCCCCAAACCCTGTTGTACATAAGCTAAGTGGGAGATTAACACAAACAGCATTTCGGATTTTAGCTTGCCTTTTGAGCAATCTACAGCAAAGTCTAAATCAATCATATCTCACAGCAATGCCTAATACTAGCCGGCCAACAATTACCACACAGTCCTAATTGATTCAAATGACCCCAGCGGCAGAGTCAACCCCTACCTTGAATGTTTCATGCCAAAACACTGAAATCAGAATACATTTACAGCCCTTTCACGATTACACAGCTCCACCTTTTTGGAAAATTCTTGATAAAGGATATCAGCCAACAATCTGCCAGTGTATGACTGTTCATTGCCAGGAATGTACTGCAACTGTTGTGTAATTTTGCAGTCGCTCTCATTACACAGGTGAGAACAGCAGAGTTAACTGTGAAGCCTGACACATGAAATAATGGTCAGAAATGTATTTAGTGATTAATTGATTGATTGATTGATTGATTGATTGTACCTTTACACATCCACAATTAGGGGTGCAACGCATCCTAGATGTCAGTTTACACATTCAAGCATATTTTACATTTCTGCATCTGAATGCAACTGTTACTGACTTGATTTGTAACTGTGTTTAGTTGTATTCATCTATGCTTGTTATTTGTTTTATCACTAACTTTATTAGTTAAGCTAGTAGTTTTTTCTGTGGTAAAGAAGTACTTAAAGTAAGCTTTCACAAATTTAATTTTTTGCTGATACGAAAAATTCTCCGATCCGTGACTCAAAATCCATAATATGATCCGAACTGTGAGTTTTGTGATCCGTTGCACCCCTACCCACAATAAATAAATAAATAAATAAATAAAAATTATACATCAGGCGTTTATGAGAATATGTAGTTCATACGCAAGCTCACCTCAGTTTTAGCCAGATATTTTATGCAGATGTTATTTATATTCCCAAAACGTACGATTCATAATAAGTTGTAATTTACATCGCTAGCTATGTTTCCATCCACCTATTTTTATGCGCATTTTGAATTATCGCATAAAAAAAAAAACCTGGATGGAAACGCCAAGATGCGCATACATTCTAAAAATGTGCATAAAAAACTTGTGCGCACAACTGAGTAGAATAAACTTTTTATCCGATAAGAAATAAATACCATTATAATTTTCATCATAATGAAGTATATATTATCTATAATGAAATGCTATTTTCACATGCTCTCAGATGGAGCAGCATTTACTACATAAAGCCGTAGTTCACAGAGAAGCAAATAGCTGTCATTATCAGAAATGATTTTGTCGATTTCATATTCCTACAATTATATACTGTCTGCGATTATGAACGCGATTTTGCATAGCTTGTCAGAGAACTACAGCTCTGTGTAGTAAATGCTGCTCCACATGAAAGCAGGTGATGGAGATTTACTACTAATCACAGAACCGGCTATACTGACAAAATGTGCATGACAATCGTGATTTATCGCGTTCAATTAAAAGGTTACAAAAGTTAAATTTGTATCTTTGGATGGAAACATAGCTAATGAGATCTACAGCAGACAACTTAAAAAAAAGAAACAAATGCATCTAAATGTGATGTCATTCTATGTCTCCCAATAATATCTTAGAAAGATAATATTTAAATGCCTATGACCAAAGCGCTGTAGTTTTAATTGTGAGGAGTAAAAGTTGTTTCAGTCCAGTAAATGCTCATCTTAATATATTACTAACAATATAAAAATTCAAACGTTTACTTTATAAAAAACAAAAAAACATTAAAGAATTTACAGCAAAAATACATGTGTAACACAACCTGAGGATGGACATTTTTAGAATTATATTAAAAGCTTTTTACTTTCGAAAAATGAATCAATCAGAGGGAAGAAAGGCATGTAAAAAATTGTGTACAACAGGTTTTTCAGCAAAGTTGTGATCATGTTGATAATTTAGATGCCTCACATGTGTCATATATGGCTTTGTAGAGAAAAGCACTCAAATTGTTCTCTGTTTTACATCAATAGATCAAAGGAATGGTTATGTCTTGCATATTATTAACATCACATTCTTTCTTATCACAAATTACAAGACAGCCCTGACAAATCAACACGATCATTTGGCCAGCAGTTACAGGCCTGGTTTTACCTTTCTGGTTGTGTAACATGATTACAGTACACTAATCTGAAGGAACATGTTCCACACCTTACACATACCAGCGTGACGGGAGATAATTGATCAGGCTACAGCACTAAGCTTAAGGGAACTGAACCTGATCTTCTCAACTCTTACTTATTTCTGCAGTGGAGCTTGAAAAGGACTGATGAGGAATTAAACCTCTAAGTCATGACTTTAAGGCTCCCAAGAAACCATCAAGCCTTTTAAAATTCAGTAAAATTAAAGCCTTTTATTGTTCATCATGCTGTTGGACAAAAGGAAACCTGCAAACACAGACAATCAGCAACAGATCAGTCATGTGATCACAGCCTTTAATACTGAGAGCATCAAACCACAGTTACCAAGACTGACATGCTCATCAGAAGCAAGCATGCAAAACCACATCCAGCTTCTTGATGTGATACAATTAACCAAGCTCATTCTGAGCACCATCGTGAAACATTCTCCTAGCATCAATGCTAACAAAACCACACGTGCAAAGAGAGAAAGCATCCATGTCTTGTGATGATCGTGGACACAACATGTTAAAGCAGACATGATATTCCCATGCATGTCAGGCCTGACCTGGCCCATACGCTCCTCATGAGCTCCATACATCCCATACAGAGGAAGAGGATATAAATAATAGCTAACTGGCCGCAGACCATGATGATCAGATCCACTGGAACAAGGCCAATACAGCATCATGTGCCCCAACAGAGCATGCATACAGCTGTCAAATCACATTCAAAATAACTGGATGCTGTTTAACGCACGTTTATTGTGTCTTAACCAGATGCTAACCGGCTAACCGTGTTAGCATTCTAACGCATTATCACACAAAGCTTTGACTTACCGCTCGCTTCGGCGAACATTAAAACCACTTGAAACTCCTAAATGTTCCGGCGGCTGTAGATCCGAGGACGGCTGAGTGTGAGCCCAACCCTGCGCGTGTGTGTGTGAGGTTAGTACTGAACAGTGTGTGTAAACGCTGCTGGTGGAAGTGCGACTCTCAGCGCTCTCCGCCCTGAAACCAGTGAACTGCACGGAAACCTTAGATGAGTCACATTGTGACGGGTTGCACTGGAATATACCATCAGCAGGGGGCGGTATGTGGCCGTAACTTTAGCGCTTTAGTTGACAATTTTGAAATTCCTTCATCGGGATGCGAATTATGGAGCCTCCATCCCCACCAAATGATAGTAAAACAGCTGTGGGTCTCACAAAGTGCGACGAGGTAACCATAGCGACGTGGAGCACTCTCCAGCGCGGGACGAACTTCAACAGATTGAGCCAGAATAATACGCCTACAAAAAATAACCTGCAAAATACATTTCTGAGGAATCTCTAGACGCAATCCTTTAGGCAATTTTTTGTTTTTTGTTTTTTTTTTTTTAGGTATGCAACAAATGATCTTTAGAGATTTCTTAGAAACATAAAAATATTTTTAGAGATTTCTTAGAAATATCAAAATATGTTTTATTCTTTAATAACATTTATGTATTGTTGACTTCTCCTTTTTTTTTTTTTTTTTTTTTTTTTTTATAGTATGCACAAATGATTGTCAGAGTTTACAAGACTGTGCTTCTCTCTTTCATATACAGACCAGGAGTTCGGTTTTGTATGATTTTATTTTGTGGCGTAATAGGATGAAATTAGATCTGAATGTGTCAAAAACTAATGAGATGATCATCAGTTTTAATAAGAAAACACTTGCACTTCAAAGTTGGTATATAAGTATTGAGGATAAGTGATGAAGATGGCACACCAAATAATAGGAGACAGCACACACCCTTTGCATTATTATTTTAGATTATATTGGATGCCTAGATGTTCTACAAATCGTTACAAATTTACTTTTGTGCCTGAAGCAATACGTTTCCATACAGTTTATGTTGAGCTGAAGTTGATGGTCATTCAATAGAATTTTCTCTAGAGTGCATTCCGCTAGCAGTGATTAGGAAATGCTTCTTGAATGACAGATCCTAATGGACTTCATGTAGATGGAGAAGAGAAGCGGTCCAAGTACAGCCGTGGGACCACTAGCCAGTTGGTTGTGACTTAGAAACTTTCACACCTCCAAACACCATGAAGGATCCTTAGGATACATTGGCATATGATAAGAAAAGAAAAAAAAGTATATATTGCACCCCTCCAAGACACCATGAAGGAGTCTATACAGACCGACGGTTGGTTATATGTATTCTGTTGATTAACAGTGTCAGAAAGCAGCAGGACAGTCCAGCAAAATGAAGTACGAGGAGGTTTGAAGTAAGTCGCAGGGCTTCAGTAACCTGGAGCATGGCCAGTTCTCAGTTGAGTGGCCAACTTTTGAAGCCCCAGATTGAGTTGCTGTCATGCAATGAATGTCTGTTTAATGGGCTGTTTAATGCTGAGGGAAATGTTCCAGAGTGAAGACGATGTAATGGAGTAAGTGAAGGGTAGACTGCGGAGCAATCCAGAGGCCACAGTCTGAGATAATTTAGCCCCCAGGGGCGTGGAGAATTGGTAATAATTCATACAAATATTGGAGAGGAGTAAGCATACGCAAAAAAATATTGATGCAAGACAGGAAACAACACTGAGGTCAAGTTTCTTGATTTAAGCAAATAAATCGGAATGTTCGTGCTGAACAGTGGGCATAAGCATTTAAACAATTTTAATATCATGTCATCATAAACGTAAGTGTAAATAAATGAACAGGCTAGTTAAAATTAATATCATGTCATCATTTAGGCTACTGACCGTAATGTTGCTCCAATCAGTATGAATTTCTTCCTTTCGCTTTTGAGAAATAAATAAATAAAGTGACAAAAATTACAAATAAAAAAATAAATAAACAGTTTCATTAAGAAAATAAAAAGTTACGTTTAATATCACGTGACAAGTATTAGGTCAGAGGGCAGCCTTAGATTCAAGGCAGTGAAATAGTAATTCTTTTCAAACTTGTTGTCTTTTCTAGGTTTTAAGACGTTTAATATCACGTGACAAGTATTTGCCCAATCATTGGTAACTGTAACGGTGCGGAAATAGTAATTCTTTCAAACTTGTTGTCTTTTCTAGGTTTTAAGTGCATTTCTAATAATAAAACAACCGCATTCTTGTACGTCACTGGACGATTTCATATTATATATATATTTATATATATAATATATATATATATATATCATATGATATTTCTTCCTTTCGCTTTTGTGATATATATAAATATAAAAAATAATAAATAAAGTGTTTCGGACGGAAAAATATAGAGTATATATATGTATTCAGTTTCATTAAGAAATAAAAAGTTATAATATATATAATAAAACACCGCATTCACTATTTCATATTATATATATATATATATATATATATAGATATATATATATTATATATATATATATATATATATATATATATATATGCGATATATATATTATAATATCATAGTATTATAGATATATATGTATTATATATATATATAGAATTATATATGTGTGTGTTGTGTGTGTGGTGTGTGTGTGTGTGTGTGTGTGTATATATATATTGCTCGTAACTGAAATGGCATAACTTTCCATGCTTTCTAAACACAGAGGATTATGAAACCTTGCGCACATTGCATCCAAATGCATCCAGGATTAAATCATTCAACTGAACTTTTCAGCTTTTTATAGTAGCCTAACCCTCTGTTATCTTTGTATCTCCATATGATGCATTGCACCTTCATCCCATTAAAAAAATGCTTTCACATTATGCAACTGTGTAAGGCTATATATAGGCATGATTGAGAAAACGTCGAATTTCAGCGGAACACATCCATTCAAGCAGTAAACCGTAAAGGCCCTACATATGAAATCATAGTTATGAATAATTTATGAAACTATTGTAGAACAAACATACATTTGGAACAGCAATCAGCAGTGTGACACATTTGATCGAGTTATAGATTACAGTTGCCGAACAGCCATAGCCTGGTTCTTGAGACACGGAATTCATTGCAAAGGCGCTTTTCAAAGATGTAATAAAATTTCAGTTCACTGGAGAGAGATTCAGGTCAATGCAATGCCACAGGAATACAAGGCATTACAATCAGTTTCTTGAAAAGAAGAAGGTTTATTATACAATAGTACACACTAGTCTTAACACTGCGAGGGATAAATATTAGATTCAGAATTTATTTTCACATTCCACTTAATTAGGGATCATATTATTGCGTAAATGGTTTTTGAAACTATCTACCTCCATCTACTGGTCAATAGTGGTACTCTTTGTATTTAAAGAGCCCTTCATTGCAACGGTTTACCACAGAATAAAAACACTAACGTTAATTAAATGTATGAGATTGACATTAGCATATTAGAATATACATAGGGACTGATATGTCACTTTTGTGATTGAAAGATAGGGCTACATTTTTACTGGTAAGCCGTCGTGATCTTTTCTGAACGCAAATTATGATATTGTTGTTGTCCCTCAAATGGGCTCTAGAGGGTAATGTGTTACCGCGTAGAATCGACGAGAATGCACAAACACATTCATTGAGAGCTTTTGAGAAACAAGTGAAGACTTTTCGAAACACCAGACTCTTAAATCCTGCCATAAATAATTTTAGGTCATGAAAAGATCAGTAGCCTGGTCAGGCCATAGCATTTTTAAATGCGTTCATATGACAAGAACAATTATATAGCACAATCCCTGTGGCATTATAGAATTTATATGGATATTATTATTTTGACTAGTTGGTTGATAAAATGAATTTTTAAATTACAATCACACCCGATAGTTTAATGATTAATAGTATTCATTCAGTTATAGCCAATACACTCAAACATACAATCGTCATAAAGTTACATTTATAGTTATACTCACATAAATGTAAAGTTTATCATAAAGTTTAAATCAATCAGCATATGGTTACATGTGGCGTAAACATTTACGTTGTCTGACTAAGTAAATACACAAATAAGGACATGATTTTTGCTATTATTTGTGTTTCATTGTGCGTTCTCGTGTGAGGCTTTCGATTGTTGCGATGCTCTCGCGATAACACACGAATGCAAACTTCAGACTGATTAGCGGCGATAAAATCTCGCGAGGTTTTCTCGTCTGAGCTCGGTCATAGCTGTGGGTGGAGACTTCTCCAGTAGCTGGGTTAATGCTCGCAGAATCAAATTTACGTTACTTAGCGATAAAATTAAGCCGACACGCGATATGTTAATCACAACGGTGAATGAACACATAGTGTGTTTAGCTTAATAGCCTCGGAAATGCCTCGTTTGTACGATGTAAAGTTGTAAAGGTTCATTGGCACTGGTTTACTTGGAGCTGCAGTTGAAACAGTGTATCCGCAGTGAATTAACATCACTTCGTCCTGGCTCACCTTTCCCACAGGTATGTAATGCATGTGCTTTTCCATATGGTTTGATATGTGTTATTATTTGTGTCTCATGGGAAACTTAATGCAAAAAGTTTTTTTTTTTTTTTTCCCACCAGCAGAAGCTAGATGCTTCTCAGATGATTTACCGTTAGATATCTTAAATCACTGCTCACGTCATGATTTAACAACTCTAATATATATATATAACAAATATAACATTGCTTAAGACTAGCGTTATTTTACGTTGCGTTGAACGGGATAATATAGATATATAGATTCATAGATAGATCATATTGCATTTGTTTGATTATTTGGGTGCTTGTATTGCAACTATAAATGATTTGCACTCAAGTTAGAGTCAGATCTGCTTGAATCATCAGGACAAAATAAATTATATCATGTCATCATTGCTGGAACACTAAAAAGAGTGGCTATTTTATTAATATTAAAAGTAAAATGAGATGCAAAGGACGAATCTGGAGGGACAGCACTGGATGTAATGCCACCACTGTTATGGATAAGCATTTAACATAAACAATCCTAGTAAGAAAGCCTTTTTAAAACATTTTATTTTATTTTATTTCCCCAGATGTTAATGCTTTCTGACTGACCGTTACATTGGATCAACATTTTTTTTTTTCTTTTGTTGTTTTTGTTTTTCTTGTCAAGGTGCCTGTCAGTCATTGTCAAAACTACATAGACCACAGGTCTGAATCCTCTGAGACATCATAACACAATCTAAAACACTGTTTAACCAGGACATTGTTGTAGAAATATGACAAGAACGCGCTCCCGCAAGTTATATGAATAATCTGCGTGTTCATTAAAAATGCCAACATAACAAGTTTGATAAGTTTAAAGTCAAGATGAAATCAGATCTTTAATCAAAACATCTGACCTGATGTTATAATTGTACAGCATTTAAGAGAGACGTAACTGTCGCAGTGTGTACAAATAACAGACAGCCAATGAAATAAAGGAACAAGCACCAAGGTGTCTCATTTATTAGTGAGAGTGCAGTTCATTTTACAAACAATATAGATATAAAAAGAAACAGAGGGAAACTGAGTGTTGCCAAATCAAAGAAATAATCAAAACCAAACAAGCCCCTAACTATTGACCCAAACCTCTAATCTGACTACCAAAATGAGAATGTAGAAACAGAACTGAAATCTTCAGTGTATGCGACACCTTACTAAACTACACTAACCAAAATAAAAATAAAACGGGTGGCAATCACTCTTAAACTATACTAATGTTAAAGGAGCTATCTACAATTGTATACAAATTACTTACAAGATCAGCAATCAATAGAATTGTTCATGAATGGTGTATAAGATCAACAAACAGCTGAATTGTTTACGAATGACTTATAAGATCAACAGTTAGTAGAATTATAAAAAATAAAGAGTATCAAAACAGCAATGTAAAATCAAATAAATAACTCAGAATTTTATCAAGTGGTTAATCCCAACACAACGCATTAGTCACAGAGTAATTATTAGCAGGTGTAGCGTTAAAATCGCTAACACGAGACTTAAATCCTAGTGCTGAAACAGTACAGTCTAATCAAATCAGTACAGTATAATCCAGTGGTCGTGAACCTTGAGAACAGTGGCAAAAACAAAAACACAGGGAAGAAATAGAGAGGAGACGTAACAATCTGTCTTCAAACTTTTTGGTTGACGTCCTTGATGATGATGATCTATAATACATGGAGAAAGCTATAAGTTAACGTTCCCATTTATGTCAATGGCAATTGCTAGGCTGACGAATGATACCAGGTGAGAACTGGGTAAAGAAGACAAGTAGAAGAATTAAAATGATTGGTTGATGATGGCACCTCAAGAACATGAAGTCGCAAGCCCTTCGTTAGTGACTATCTTGTCCTGAAAAAAACATTAGTACTTTTCATGCTTTTTACATTGTCGGTTAATAAGAATGCATTGCACATAAATCTAATAGATAATGGCATTTCATATTGAATTCACTGCCTGCATTGTGTAACGGTCACACCATTTAGGAGTTGATGTTATCATCAAAAGCATCAGTAAAAGTATTTTGGTTGGATCTTTCTTCCTTATTGTCTGTTTATGTTGGAAGAACAGAAATCTAACGCCATAGCCTCAATTTCCATAAGCAAACTCATTTTTATGTTTATTTCTGCTTTTTGATTTGCACCCTGTACTTTCCCTGTTCTAGTATTTTGTAATTTTACTGTCCTCAACCCAGCTCTGCAGTGTTACGTAGAGTCCTTCTCCCAGGAGAGGCAGAGTGACATTGTTTCCTGTAACCCCCATTGAAAAGCTCTTCCAGACTCATTCTTCATCTGTCCCTGAGGAACAGGGGGACGCTGAAGACATCTGCCTGCTTCAGTTCTTACTATATCAATCAGCATGCAGCTTATTAAGGGTAATAACAATAGGTGAACCTATATCAATCTGGAGCGTGCTTCACTAGCCTATGATGAATTAGAGAACATAAGAAACAAATATAAGAAGATATGGATTGCTATCGTGTGTGTGTGTGTGTGTGTGTGTGTGTATATATATTTTTTTTTTTTTTTTTTTTTTTTTTTGTACCAATAACATTAAATTCTGTGATTCCAGAATGATTATTTTCCATTGGAATGACAGTTTCTTATTATCTCTGACATTTTTGTGCATTTGGCAAAAGAACTGTCACCAGCAATACATAAAGACCTGTGAAAAAAAGTTGGTTCATCCAACTTGACATGTCACAAGTAAGGATGAGCAGGAGTGCTCGGAGGTGACAGCAGTAATCAATCATGAAATTTCTGAGAACATATAATATTGGATTTCTGAGAACAAATTTTGATTGGTTGGAGTGTCATTTTTGATGGTACCTGGTGGTTTGGATCAGGGTGCATGTGTGTGCCAGTACTTTAAAAGAGCACTCAACTTGTTTTTAAACGGTCAGGGGTATTAGCTGAACATGCAAAGAACATGAATCATATGTACATCAGCAAAAATAAAAAAATCTGCACAGAAATTAGCACAAAATTAACCAAGTTCTTGGTCACAAAGTAATTAAAAGATTTAGCAGGAGATGTTATTGAAAAGTTGGAAAGGACAGACAGTCAGGCAGAAGAATCGAAGAGGCATAATGTCTGTGTCTCTTTAGCCTGAGAGTTTTCTGTTGTGGGCAGGGAGCAGAGTAGGGAATCTCCTTGGTTATCCTGAAGGGACTCATCGGAGAAGAAAGCCACTGAAAGACTGAGAGCCGTGTCCTTCCAGGAGCCTTATTAAAATGCATTAGAAGCACTAGGCTGCCTTTCCCCATCATTGTGGTGCTTATCATCCACATAGCAAACAGCCCAGCTGTACACAAGGGAGCTGGGTAAGCCCTGTCAGCCAGGCCCATATTCCAAAATTCTCTCACACAGTCATAAACACATGCATCCGGCTCCTCCGAAAAGCCTCTCTTGCATGTTACGACCCCCTGCTCTCTTTTTTCTTATGCACGGAAAGGACAGCGTTTCAAGGACGTGAGATCTGCCTGCTCTTGCAGAGCAATTTAGATCTGGACAGCTCAGATAGACTGATGAGAGGCTCTTTAGTGCCATGTGCTCCCAGATTCTTTATGCTGTTTAGCATATTACTCGCCACTGTGTCTCTTTAATGCGTTTGCGCATCGCTTCGCCAAACAAATCAGTTTTAAGCCCTTTTCCTCCCACGTTAAGAGCTGTGAAAAGTTCATATGCGCCAATGGTCTGGATTTAGTTTGGATTTTTCCATTGTAGCAGTGAATGAGTCTCCCATAATCTGATTCATATCACAGTGCATTACATGCAAGTAGTATAACATCCTCCCTCAAAGTTTTACTGTCAGTTTTGCGCATAACATCGAATACATTTAAGATCTGATTAATAGCAATGCAGTCAAGCATGTGAAGCACATTAGCTTGCATGTCATATAAGATCTGATCCACAACCTCATGCTCAGCATATCAGATGTTAATACAAGCATCGACCACTTTGGGTATAAGATTTATTATTGGGAACAGCATATCCAGAAATGGAGTACTGAATATCAAACTCCCAAATTGGTATAGTATTTATAGTAACTGTTTTAATGAGAATGTTTGGAATGGATAATTGAATATTGAATACTGCATGCACTGCACAAAAAAAAACAAAAAAAAAAAAAAATAAATATTTTAAAATGTTTATTAGCTTTTCCTTTAACCCTAAAACACAAAACAAAATATGGGGGAAAACCAATGCAGTAAGAGAGCAACAGAGTGCATTATTCCCTTTATTTATAGACTTCTATTAGATTGTAATATTAATGCTGCATTGTTGCCACATGACTTAAGGCTGATTTATACTTCTGTGTTGAAACTGAGCCGTAGCCTACACATAGACGCACACCCTGCGGCGTAGCCTGATGTGCGTCTCTCCAAAAATGTCACAGCACGTCAAATCTACGCGGACCGCAAGCACTGTGATTAGTCTGTTAGTATCCCTCCCTCCATATGTATTTGAATTTTGTGTGTTTTTTGCACTTTAATATATTTTAATGTTACACCTTCTTATTTAAAATAAAACAAAGCAAAAAACAAGTGTCTTATCATTAATCAGAAAACGCAGCATTACATCACTATGATGTTCACAACAAACAGTTGTTCTGCCATGGAACGTTACAAGTCCTTGTGGAGATTGAAAGAATGCCATCTTCTCCTGTTCCGTTGTCGTCTCTTTTTTTGTAGTTTTAAATAAATTATCTGGTCTTTGATATTTGTTTGCCGCAGTCACGACTATAATGCTTCTCCAACGAGCCGCTTCTTCTTCGGCTTTTGGTGTGGTACTGCGGGTTACACCAGCAGCATGCCCGTGGACACTGCAGAATAGCAGTTTGCATGTGTACTGCACGGCAACGTGGACAACGACGCAGAAGTATAAATGAAAACCAACGCACAGCCTACGGCATAGAGGCTACGGCGTATGTCCGACGCAGAAGCTTAAATCAGCCTTTAACGTCACATCCAGTTATAATTCTGAGAAATAAATATGGTTATTTATAGTTAAAAAAAAAATAATGGTCAAATAATGAGCCAAAATAGAGTTATTAAAAATCACTGATAATTTTATTTCTAGTTTATTCATCACACTAGAAATTGGAGGCCAAGACAAGCATATTGCATTACAGTATTCCATGCAATATGCATGTGTCGCACACTGCACATGTAGTAGATCATCTGGGTATTCTATAAATGCAGAAAATGCTCATGGTGCATACAGTACTACATACTGCAGGAATTATACGTGTAGCATGTTGGTATTAGTGGTGGGAGAAAAGCTCGATGCATCGATGCATCGCGATTCGTTATCTAACGATCCAGAATCGATTCTCAAAAATTCTGAATCGATTCTGTGTTCAATTCAAATGCGAGCGCTGTCAAGACTCACGTGACCAAACAAAAAAGACGTTGATGGACGACCGTTCATATGCTGGTGAATTAGCTTCGTTTAAAATAAAATGGACAAACTACGACCTGCACCATCTCATTTAAAATCGGATGTGTGGCAACATTTTGGATTTTCTGAAGACACCGAAGGTGTCGTTGATAAAAGCCATACTGTGTGCAAAGTCTGTAGCGCCAAATTCAAATATTTCGGCAACACGACTAACATGAAGAAACATATTACGCGGTTCCACTCAGAGCTGGAGAAAAACAGCATTCTCTTCCAATCACGAACACTCCCGGTTACATTCAAAGGACCCTGGATCAAGTAGCAAAGCTTCCACCGAATTCTGAAAAGGCAAAACGAATTACCCGATCAGTGGCGGGTTTTATTGCCAAAGATCTGCGCCCGTACTCCGTTGTGGAAAACCAAGGATTTCGCACGATGTTACAGGTACTTGAGCCACGATACACTTTGCCCTCGCGTCGTTATTTTAGTGAGACGGCTGTCCCCGCACTCTACAGTGAGTGTAAAGATCACATCTTAGAATCCCTAAGTAATACGGACAGAGTGGCAATAACATGCGATGCATGGACATCAATTACAACAGAATCGTATGTCACTATTACGGCACACTACATTACAGATGAGTGGAAGCTTGCAGCTTGTGTTCTGCAAACGCGTGCTATGAGCGAAAGTCACACAGGGGCGAATATTGCTGAACTACTGCAAAATGTTTCAGACGAATGGAAAATTCGGAACAAAGACTTGGTTTTGGTGAGTGACAATGCCTCTAACATGGCTGTTGCAGCACAGCTCGGCAAGTTTTCACATGTGAGATGTTATGCGCACACACTGAATTTGGCTTCCCAACGAGCGCTGAAGTTGCCGTCTGTGTCAAGGTTGTTAGGGAGAGTGAGGCGGATTGCGACTTTTTTCCACCGCAGCGCAATTGCAAAACCATCAGTTGAAGGAGAAGCAAAAACAAACTAAATCCTCCGTCTCACAAACTGAAATCAGACGTCATCACTAGATGGAACAGCGCATATGAGATGCTTGAAAGATTTCTTGAACAACAGCCGGCTGTCTGTGCTGCGTTACTATCACAGGAGGTGAGAAAAGGAGCGGCTGAAATCTTCACTCTCACGGAATCCGATATTTCATGCAGTGAGGATGTGATAACTGCTCTTAAGCCTATGAAAGATGCCACACTTCTGATGTCAGAGGAGAGCAGCCCCACTGCGTGTTTAATTGCCCCATTGCATGCTAAACTGATCCAGGACATGAAAGAAAACACTGAGGAAAAATCAGTGATGATCAGGGAGATAAAGAGGGTCATATGTGAGGACCTCAGCAAAAGGTACACCACTGACCAGGAGACTAGCCTTCTTAACAAATGTGCTTCTCTCGACCCACGCTTTAAGGCACTGCCTTTTCTTTCCAAAGAAAAGAGAGAGGAAACTTACAAAACAGTGATCACTGAAGCTTCATCATTACAAGAGGTAATTATTTTATCATCATTGACTAAATGTTTTAGCATGTGACATTAGAGTGCAATATTACGGTCTCAATATTATTAAGGCTTATTTGTGTGATGATTTCATGTCTTTAATTAAATTAATCTCTAATTTCTTTAAATATTTAAATATTTATCAGTGTGTAAATAATAATGTATACTGTGACTTACATTACCTCATTGAATTACTGGAAGAGTTATTTTTTTATCTACACTCTGTTTATTTTAATTTCTTTTAATTGCTTAAAAGCAGGAAGTGCATGGCAATCTAGAAGACAGCACTGTGAAAGAAGCCAACATCTCAGTGAGCCCACAGCCTGAAGTCACAGAGTTGCAGGATGACTGTCCTACTACTTCAAAAGGAAGAGCTTCATCTCTGCTTCACAATCTGCTGGGGAAAGACCTTCTCTGATGTTTCAGATACACCATATCATCAGTCACCCTCTGCCTTGGTTGAAGAGGAGATGACCAGGTATTGCAGTACCCCACCACTCCCTCTAACAGAGGACCCCCCTCAACTGGTGGCATGTCAACAAGGTGTCATTTCCTGTGCTCTCCAAAATGGCAAAGAGATATTTATGCATTCCAGCAACCAGTGTGTCTGCAGAGAGGGTCTTCTCCACTGCAGGTGATATTGTGACAGCACAGCGAAGCACACTTACTTATGAACATGTGGACCAACTGCTGTTCCTACACAATAACTTAGTATTATAGTATTATATAAGATAAACTATGGTAGGCCAGCCTAGATGTTGAATATTTAAGTTTGTATTTAATTTGTTCCCTGACATTTTTCTTCTGCATTAGGCTGTTTTAAAGACTTTTTTTTTGTGTGGCTCTAGACATTTTTTGTTAAAATGTTCAAAATAAACTTAAAAATTGTCACACTTTTGTTTTGTCACACAAATTGAGTGTGTTTGAGTGTGCAAATTGATTACACAGTGTGTGTATTGATCACACAAATTTTTTTTGGTCACATAAATTGTCATACAAATTGAGAACTGTTTATTCTTAATGATTGTTCATTGCAATTGTATGGCTTACCATTCATTCAGAGTTTGTTAATCCTGAAAATAACTTTGTTAATAAATTAAAAGTATTGAAAAATAAATATTCATAATCCTTTTTAATTTGGCAATACTGTCAAACAGATATTCTAACTATATACAAAAAGCATAGTAACTCCAATTTTGGTGAAAATATAAAGTTTAGAGTATTTTTTGCACAGCAGGATAATTAATTAAGAATCGTTTTGGGAATCGGATCGTTCCTCCCAGAATCGGAATCGGATCGAATCGTTAAGTGCCTTAAGATTCCCACCTCTAGTTGGTATGTCAACCTGAAAATAGCCTTTATTTATAAGAACTCTGAATCATTTTGTTGGTTTATGTTTAATCAAGCCTATACTTTCTTTGAGTGATTATTGTGCAGAGTCATTGAGTTGAGTGAAGTTATTAAATAATCACTGGCAGAATGGTGTAGGCGGAACAGCTCTGAAGCGATGTGGGTGTTAAGTCCCATGAGGGAGACAGACATAACATTAAAACAGATGTAAATGTTACCTGAAACCTAAATATGACCCTGGACCACAAAACCAGTCTTAAATCACTGGGGTGGATTTTTAGCAATAGCCAAAAAAAAACAAAAAAAACATTGTGTGGGTCAAAATGATTGATTTTTTTTTTTTTTTTTTTTTATCCCAAAAATCATTAGGATATTAAGTAAAGATCATGTTCCTTGAAGATATTTTGTAAATTTCCTACCATAAATTTATCAAAACCTAATTTTTGATTTGTAATATGCATTGCTAAGAACTTCATTTGGACAACTTTAAAGGTGATTTTCTCAGTATTTAGATTTTTTTGCACCTCCTCAGATTACAGATCTTCAAATAGTTTTATCTCAGCCAAGTATTGTCCCATCCTAACAAACCATACATCAACTGAAAGCCTGTTTATTCAGCTTTCAGATGATGTATAAATCGCAATTTCGAGAAATTGACCCTTATGACTTGTTTTGTGATCCAGGGTCACAAATAGACTCAACTGAGAAATGGACTTGCTTGGAGCTCATGACAGTTCTTTATTAAAAACTTTTTTATATAAATATTTATTTATTTATTCAGATAAATAATGTGTGAGAAAGAGTGTGATATGGATTTAATTATCACCTACAGTATAAGCCAAATTTAGGCATGTCTTGAATTATTTGGAACCTTCAGTGTTTTTTTTAATTTGATAATGTCGAATGAATAGCCGATTATGAATAATTAGTATTGTGAAAATTATTAATTAGTAGGGGCGTGACAAGATTTTATGTCAGATCCGATGTGTCTCACAAGATCCGACTGGATTCGCGAGAACATGACGATATCCTCATTGTATTGGCATATGTCAGACCTTTCAGACATATTTGCATTACACTGGCTCGTTCACTAGTAGTAGTATGTAAAATATTTTATGTTCACCTGCGAATACAATATGTTTACCTGCTGTTTACAGGATGCTCCAGGGTTTAACTAAGCAGGCTAGTGCTGCTTCCACATGAACGCACGCAAAAAGACGCAGCTCAGACAGCATATGCGAGAACCAAATTGAGTTCTCTTTCAGGTCTTCTTGACCAGATGCACAAAAACTTATGTCAGAATCACGGTCTTGACAAGTATCCATGTAAACACCTATTGTTTCCAACCCACTCTTCACCCCAAACCGTCAGGTTCAGAACTTCCACCCATAACGGTAATAGCCTACTGCTGTTACATTAATCGTGTTCAATATATATATTTTATTAAAATGGAAATCAGTTTACTAAATGATGTAAACTTGACTGACTGTTGCACTTCCACTTTAAAGGGATATTTGTGTTGTTTATTTATTTTTATTTATACTATTTGTAATTTTTGTGCAAATCCTTGCCTGCCAGTTGAGTTTGTGGCAGAACATTTTGCAGTGTTTACATGTTTAATACTGCATATAATTCATTAAAATAGAAGTTTCATTTCATAAAGTACAAGCTGATTTCAAAATGCACTTAGATTTTTTGCATTTGTGTTTTTCAGTTAAATAAAAGACTGTTTTCTTTAAATATTTCATAATTGAGGATTTCTTTAAAAAAAAAAGTTTAAAAATCTCGTCTCTTTCTCGTGAACCCAGTCTCGTGTCTCATCTCATCTCATGGGATAAGTGTCTTGTTACACCCCTATTAATGAGTAGAAGCAAATCATGGTTGTTTTAGATATCATGTTAAATTTTGCCAACATATGAGGCAATGCACTTAGGGGAGCCCAAGAAAAATGGGGTTTATAACCATTAATTCTTCAGATTATGCCTAATTTCCAAGCAGACATCAAAGACATTTTAGTATTAAACAGTTATGTTAGCTGAGATGAGGCCACTGAGGGTTTGCTCAGTAATTTGCAATACGTAGCTGACATTTTGCAGGCCTTTGTTAGTTGGCAAAGTCTTTTTATGTTTCCCCTCAGGTTGTCTATGCAGTGAAGGGAATTAAATGCACAACTGGCAACACTGACATTTCTGCTGTTTGTACCCTTGTGGATTGGACATTAATGCCGCTTAAGTCTCAAAACATGAAATGCTATGGATGACAACAAACAAGGAAGATTTTCCTTCATGTCCTGAAAATTAGCATTTTTCATCCATGAGATGTGACAGCAAGAAGCTCTGCCAACCTCCTGTTTAATTTTTAGTACTGATAAAGCCTTTAACATCGCTAGAATGTTGTCTCACTCAGTTTGATTCTGTCATTGTGAACAATAAGAAGAGCTGTCACTGGTTTAGATTACTGAAGCAGGTTCTTTATGTATCTCCTTCTAAAAGTAGTATGTTTGTTGTCCCAAACCAGCACGCACCGTTAAAACATTAGCCTATAGGCTGTTGCGTACATGGTGCACTTAGAACACACAGAACAAACAATTTAGGGCCAAATTCTGTGAATCTCTGGATGTAGGTGGGCATCTTTAGCCACTCTGAGGTCTCCATGGCTCTGCTGGCTACCAGCCCAAAGGATGAGATTGTCAAAAGGTTTTTTTTCTTAAAGGGGTCATATGATGTTGCTAAAAAGAACATTATTTTGTGTATTTGGTGTAATGAAATGTATTTTATGTGGTTTAAGGTTCAAAAAACACGTTAATTTCCACATACTGTACATTATTGTTTCTCCTCTATGCCTTGCCTTTCTGAAACACATTGTGTTTTTTTTAAAGCTAATCAGTCTGAAAAGTGAGGTGTGCTCTGATTGGCCAGCTATCCAGTGCATTGTGATTGGCTGAATACCTCAAGCGTGTGACGGAAATTTTATGCCCTTGCCATACTGTGATGCGAGTCCCGGTCAAAACACCGGCGTCGCACAGCGTAAACATAAAACCATGTCTGCAGTTTTGATCGGAGAAACAAACAACAAACAACAAGCGCTACTCTACAGCGGTTCTCAATTCTAGTCCTCGCACCCCCCAGCTCTGCATATTTTGCATGTCTCTCTTTGTTAACACACCAGATTCAGATAATCAGCTCGTTAGAAGTGAGCTCCGTGCATGAACTGTGCTCCCATTGACATGGTCCCTATACAGTGTTCATTGCTCCCTACTCCCTGAGCAGGGTAAATCTGTTGAAGTTTACCTCACTTCAGAACATTCATTCACAGATTTGCGCTGCTGCCTGCAGCGTCTTCACACACGGACAAGTGTGACATCATATACCACTGTAAATAAGTACAATTTAAATTTACGTCTCGCACACTTCAGTGCACTTTGAATGGAACATATACGTTCGCTTCGAACTGGAATCATGGCGGAATATCCTGTGATGTCCACTTCGCAGGGCACTTACGTTCGAATAGAACAAACGTCTGAAGCGATAAGAGAAACATACAAAATGTGCAGAGCAGGGAGGCGTGAGGACTGGGATTGAGAACCACTGCTCAAAACTTGCCTTTGAATCGTCAGTGGCAAATCCTTTACATAGTTATGTAAACGTACTTACAGACTGTGAGTCAGAACAGCCGGCATTGTAGTTTTCTCTCCCAGAATCAGGAAACAGTCCTCCAAAAAATGTACTGCACACATCTGAATATTTGGGTTAAACTGTTCTGGAACAGTGTTGTAAATACAACTTAACCACTGATTTCTAGTTGTGTACTCTTTTGGAAGACCAGACAAAATATTTCCGCTTTTACAACGAAACAGCGTCTCCACGACATGGCGCCGGCGGCAACAGCGAGAATCAAAGTTACGCCTTCTTTCTTTGCGTGAACACTTGGCCGGCGTTATGCAAATCTTCCCACATCATGACGTAGCCGTGGGGGCGTGTTTAAATGAGGTGTTTTAGGGGGGCGTGGACGAGTCTTAACTTTTATAAAGAAAATCTCTTTGGGTTTGAGACATTAGTCTTTGCAACTTTACAGATCTTCTTTATGCACCAAGAGCTTGTAACACTCCAAAGTGAAAGAAAAACTCGAAATCGCATCATATGACCCTTTAAAAAAAAAAGCCCAGTACTAATACAGACTTATGCTGCAGGGAGGTAATGAATTCAATATAACTTTAACTAAAACCTGATAATTATAGTAATAAGAAATTCCTGCAGTAGAAACAGAATGTAAAACCTATAAGGAGTACCAAGGAAACCTCTTTAGGTGTGTAAGTATATGATAAGAAATAACTACAACATGTAGGGAATAATGTATTGTCAGCCAGTCACCATCACAAAATAAGTTCTAACATTAACTTGCATCACGCTGGATGAGTTTACAAAATTTGGCAACTTTCTTTCTATCGATACCCTACTCTTCACTCTCTGTTCACTCTGTACTGTATGTTTATGATGTTTTAAAGTGTTAGCAACTCATGAACCTCCTTGTTCAAACTTGGTATTCTGATCGTTGCAGGTGGAGCATGAGTACGTGGTCGGAGATCTGCTGCGATGCGTGCTATTGGGTGTAGGATGAACCTGCCGGCTGTGCTGAATGGCCTGCTGGTGTCAGTGGTGGCAGCCTTGCTTTGGAAATACGCTCGGCTGATTGAACACACATCACAGTTGGAAGAGGAGCTACATCTTACACGCCAATCACAGGAGTTCTCACAGGTCCATATCGACTACCACGGTGCCCTGTTAGCACTCCAAGAGCATGGCACCAGAATGGTCTGCACTGGCAAGATGCATACTGATCGCATCTGCCGCTTTGACTACCTCTGCTACTGCACAGAGGCTGAGGAGTTTGTATTCTTCCACAGTAATGCCTCTGTGATGCTGCCCAACCTTGGCCCTCGGCGTTTCCAGCCCGCCTTGCTAGACCTCTCATCTGTAGAAGACCACAACACTCAATACTTTAACTTTCTCGAGCTCCCGGCAGCGGCTTTGAAGTTCATGCCGAAACCTGTGTTTGTGCCAGATGTCACACTAATTCTGAACCGTTTTAACCCAGACAACCTCATGCACATTTTCCATGACGATCTTTTGCCCATCTACTACACCATGCAGCAGTATTCAGACTTGGATGATGAAGCCAGGCTCGTCTTCATGGAGGGTTGGAGTGAAGGGGCTCACTTCGATCTCTACCGCTTGCTCAGCAGTAAGCAACCACTTCTCAAGGAGCAGTTGAAGACCTTTGGCAAACTCATGTGTTTCACCAAGTCCTACGTTGGATTGTCAAAGATGACAACATGGTACCAATATGGCTTTGTGCAACCGCAAGGACCCAAAGCCAACATTTTGATTTCAGGTAACGAGATCCGCCAGTTTGCTTCATTTTTGAAGGAGAGGCTTAACATCACGCGGGAGGAGGGCGATGACTACATTGTAGTTTTTAAGCGTACCACTAACAGGCTCATCCTCAATGAGGCGGAACTTCTTCTGGCTTTAGCCCAAGAGTTCCAGATGAGGACTGTCACTGTGTCTTTGGAGGAGCAGTCGTTTGATAGCATTATCCAAATAATTAGTGGGGCGACTATGTTGGTTAGCATGCACGGAGCCCAGATGATCACCTCTATGTTCTTACCCCGTGGTGCTGCTGCGGTTGAACTCTTCCCTTATGCTGTAAACCCAGAGCAGTACACTCCCTACAAAACCTTGGCCTCCTTACCTGGAATGGACCTTCAGTATGTTGCATGGAGAAATACCATTGAAGAGAACACCGTTACATATCCTGAACGCCCCTGGGATCAGGGTGGCATAGTCCACCTTGAGAAGGAGGAACAAGAACGTATCCTTGCCAGCAAGGAGGTGCCAAGACATCTTTGTTGTCGTAATCCAGAGTGGCTTTTTCGCATTTACCAGGACACTACTGTGGACATTGCCTCCTTTCTGGATGTGCTCAGAGAAACTCTAAAAAAGCCTAATCTGAAAAAGGTCAAGGTGGCTAGCACTGTACATCCTGGTCGAGTCAGAGAGCCCAAGTGCCAGTCATCGGTACAGGCCTCCAATGAAGCAAAACTCTCTGTGTCATGGCAGATCCCTTGGAACCTGAAGTATCTGAAGGTTAAAGAGGTAAAATATGAGGTGTGGATCCAGGAGCAAGGAGAGAACACATATATGCCTTACATTCTGCCCCATCAGAACTACACCTTCTCAGAAAACATCAAACCCTTTACCACATATTTAGTATGGGTGCGCTGTATCTTTAACAAGAACCTCTTGGGCCCATTTGCAGATGTACTTATTTGTAAAACTTGATTCAGTAATCAGATTAGATGTAACACTGTCACTGTCAGTTAGCAAAGAATTAATTTGAAGATTAATTCTCAGGAGCTATCCTGAAAATTAAACTGTGTGACGGGTGAATTGTTTTCAGACTCGGTTGTCACTTTTGTGACTTGATTGTTCTTCATGGTCCTTATGGAGTGTCACAAACTGACAGAATGAAAGGCCTGACTGCAACGAAGGTTGGAAGCAAATGCAGTTTACAGAACTGCCAGTTCTTTTAGCTCATGCCACCGTCCAAGTGAAGTTCTCAATGACTTTATCAGAAAAGATTTGCATAATTTAAATTTATATTTATAAGTCCAATACACTGGTTTTGTCTGAAGCCTGCTTTTGTTAACTAAAAAAACTGCTTAAATTTCTGTGGCGTAAGCAACATGATATGAATTGTATGTGACTTTGTGAGTATGCCCTTTCTTGCCCAAGTTTTTGCATTGTATTTTTCATTGACTTTAGTTATGAAGAAGCTTTTTTGGGGTGGGTGGGTGTGGGGTATGAAGTAACTGCAAAAAAAATAAAAAAAAATAAAAAAAGAAGCAAAATCAAAAGTGAACTTTAAGATAAACATTTAATATTTGAAAAATCGGCTGCTGTTGCGTGGATTAACTGTAGAGTTGCTGCAGTGTTGTTTTCTTAATTTTTATTATTATTTTTTAAACCAGCCTCAAAACCACTGAATATTTTCCAGCTGTTTAATGGGAAATGTTTGAATTTGTTTGCCAATGAGATCTATCAAATCTCATTACAGTCAGAAGACTTAGAGGTCCAAGTCATTAGTACCTTTGATGAATGGGGTGAAATAGTTTAAGATAGTGTCCTGAAATTTGAAAGTATCTTTTTGTTGTTGGTGGTGGTGGTGGTGGTGGTGGCATGTCAGTAATTACTTCTAACACCACTGTGTTAAGCAAGCTAGTGTATTTGGTGATAGCAGCATAGTGGGCTAGTAGTGCAAAGAAAATAGGTTCAAACGTGGGAAAGGCCAATTCTTAAACTGTAGAGTGTATGAGAAACTGCTAAAAGCATTTGATAAATGTCCAGTGGAGGAGTAACAGTACTTTGAACCTTTTATGACTGCATAAGCCTTACAAAATGCAATATTAAATATTTAAAGATGACTATTTATATGATGTGTAAAGAAAACCACTGTTAAGATGTTCTTACTATCTTGTCATTCAACAAATGAACTTAAAACAGTGTCTATATCTGCTTTATAGAAGGACAGTGCCAGTTTCTGTTGTATTTTTAGATGCTTTTGTGCAAATTCTTCATACAGTATCTCATCTGCATTTCTGCAAAGACAAGGTATGTTTTGCTGGCTTATGGATTATTGAAAAGATGGAAACGTGTTCTTTATCTCTGCCAGTTATTTACTGAAGATAACTCTGGAACTCTATACATACTGTACCCCTGATTTGTTAAAAGTTGCACTGTTTACATTTTTTCCACTGCTGTGATCAATGAATGGAACTTAAGAAAGTCAACAACTAACCACAAGCTGTTTTGTACTGTCAAGTCATCTGTATTTTATTTAATTTTTTTTCCCTTCTGTGAGGTTTTATTCTGTCCTTCACTATTCAGAGGACATTCTGAATTACATGGATATAAATGCTAAAAACAACCAAAAACATTTCTAATTGAAATTCGGAAACGGCAATCCATGCAGCCATGCAGTTTATTTGCATAACCCTGTGTTTCGATGGTAATTTTATTCAAGTATGAGGATAATAAATGAATTCTGTTTGTAATACAAAATAGCAGAAATGTCCTTTGCATATAATCAGAGAAAGGGATGTTTGTGGTTTCACATTCTCTCATTTTATTAATTAGATGATAGTTTGCAACCCAGAAATAGATGTGTATATATATATTGCAGGCTTGGGTCCTGCAAATTGGTCCGTTCCCTGTGCCAGTTCATGAGATTTACCATTATGTGCCACTGGAATGTCATACATCATTTTTGTCACTTTTATTAAATGTACAATTTCTCAGATGTTTTTGCAATGGCTTGTTTTTTTTTTTGTTGTTGCATTTTTTTTTAAGTCTCTATCATTTATCAGTATTATTATTTAATTTTAATGAATTTATGTTTATTGTCTCAGTTTGTCATTCAACATCTTGATTTTTGTAAATTACTCCAGCAGTCATGAATTTACATTACATTTACATTTGATCATTTAGCAAATGCTTTTATCCAAAGTGACTTACAAATAAGGACAATAGAAGCAATCAAAACCAACTTTGAAATTGGAAAATTATGGACTAATTTGCAGTCTTGGTGTCTTAAGACTTTAAACTTAAAGATTAAATAGTTTCAACTGGCCACTTTGGCTCCAAACAACATTTGCTCAAATTAACACTGCTCTCAATTATAGATACAGATATGTTTGATGCTATTTTGTTGCTACTGTTGTCTATTGGAGGACAATTGAAAAATCTTCTTCCGTTCATAGGAACCCATTTTCTCCTCTGCTTGCTAGAATTTTTTGTCATTTAATTTTTGAGATCAGAATCATTGTGACCCTCTGGAGACAGATTCGTTTTCAGATGCTGCATCTGCCTACAGAATGAAACATGAAAGAATTGTGAATCTGATCTTATGCTGAGCTGAGTGTCTTCATGTAGGGTAGTGTTAGTTCAGTGCTATGTATAACCGGAGGGGATACTATTGAACTGCGACAAACTGATGAAAAAGATGGTGTGTGTGTGTGTGTGTGTGTGTTCCGCATGTTGAGACCGATTCGAACCAGGTTTCAGGCATGAAGTACAAATTACATCAGCTTGCTTTAAACTCATTAACCTAAACACAAAATGGCATGATCTTTTTATCCTTCAATTCTTAAAGGAATCATTAGAAAGGTGCATATAGTTTTCAATGAGGTTAAAAGAACTATACACACAGGTATTTGGAACAGATTGGGATTTTCTGGATGTGGCCATTACATTTAATCATTTAGTAAATGCTTTTATCCAAAGTGTCTTACAAAGGAAGACTATAGAAGCAATCAAAAACCAACAAAAGGGCAATAATGTGTAAGTGCTTTGACAAGTCTCGGTTAGCCTAAAGCAGTACACATTGAAAGGTTTTTTTTTATTTTTATTTTTTTTTATAAAAAGAAACAATTAGAATAGGGAATGCATAGTTTTAGGGTTTTTTTTCAATGAAAATAAAACAAGTCAAAAGAATAGGAAAAGAATAGAGAATGCTAGTGTCAGAGGGTCTCTCTCTCTCTCTTTAAAGAAGTAGTAAGAATAGAAATAGAGAGTGCAAGTGTTAGTCTGTCAAGTTTTTTTTTTCTTTCTTAAAATTAGAACAGAGAGTGCTAGAATTAATTAGAGGGTCAAATGAAGATGGAAGAGATGTGTTTTTAGCTGTTTGTTGAAGATGGCTAAGGACTCAGCTGATTGGATTGAGTTGGGTGGGTCATGAGGGAACAGTTAAAGGGATACTCCACCCCAAAATGAATTTTTTTTCATTAATCACTTATCCCCATATCATTCCAAACCCGTAAAAGCTTCGTTCGTCTTTGGAACACAAATTAAGATATTTTGGATGAAAACCAGGAGGCCTGTGAAGAAAACAAAAATAACGATTTTATTCAAAAATTCCTTTGTCAACAGTCTCCTCTGTGTCTCTCCATATCACCGTGTGCTGCATATGCTCTTCTGTATCATCCAGGCCACAAGGATGCGCTGTTTCTATGTGTATTTAGCTTTGATTTTTCACTTACAAAAAGTGTTCTTGTCGCTTCATAACATTACGGTTGAATCACTGATGGCAGATGGAGTATTCTGACAATGTCTTTCATACTTTTCTGAACCTTGACACTGTAACCTACTTGGCAGTCTATGGGCCAGTCACAGGCCTCCTGGTTTTCATCCAAAATATCTTAAATTGTGTTCCAAAGACGAACAAAGCTTTTACGGGTTTGGAAAGACATGGGGGTACATAATTAATGACAAAATTTTCATTTTGGGGTGGAGTATCCCTTTAATGTAAAAGTCTGTGAAAGTGATTTTGAAGTGAAGTGAAGTGATATACAGCCAAGTTATGGTGACCCATACTCAGAATTTGTGCTCTGCATTTAACCCATCCATGCACACACACACACACACACCCGGAGCAGAGGGCAGCCATTTATGCTGCAGTGCCCGGAGAGCAGTTGGGGGTTCAGTTGTGGTATTGCTGGCCCGAGACTCAAACCCACAACCTTAGGGTTAGAGTCAAACTCTCTAACCATTAGCCCACGACTTTCCCCACCTTTTGTGCCTCTTTGGGATGACACTATAATGCGCTGTTCACATGCAGAAGGCAAGCTTCTAGAGGGAACATAATTCAGGTAAAGGGGTGCAGAGCCAGTGGTGGTTTTCTGGATTAGTTGTAGAGGTTTGATGGAACTGGCTGGAAGACCTGTTAAGAGAGCATTGCAATAGTTCAGTCTGTATAAAACAAGAGCTTTACAAAACATTACAAAGGTATTGTACTCTGGATGCGTGCTTCATTAAACTAATGAAGTAGACTTGTGATTATATAATTACAAGATTGTATTTATAATTAAGGGAAGAAATGAATTAAGGTGATGACTGTACCTGATGCTTCTCGAAACGTTTTCAACAGTTTCCTTAATCTGGCTTTCCATTTTGTTTTTTATTTACTTTAAAAATGCTTCAGAAAATCAAGGTACACATGATTATGGAATTTATTTTGTAAAATGAGAAGGTTGCTTCATGTGAAGTTAATGCAGACCTTATTTTACTCATAAATCAAAAACCAAGTTCCTTAGGGAACCCATGGCTTGAAAAGGCTAATTGTTTTCTAGGTTTTAGGGCTACAAACTGAACTGCTGCATTTGATGAAGGTCAAAATAAACGAGGAGAAGCGTTGTTAAAAATAATATACTGTAGTACCTCAAGAAAACAACAGAATTGGAACAGAATTATCCGAATTGATTTCTGGTACGATTTCACTTAACCTAATGCAGTTACCTTAGGCAGAATAATCTGTATAAATATAGAAAAAATAAATAAATAAAGTGTGCCTTTGCCAGCTGTGTAAACTCTCATTAAAGCTGTGGAACCAAAGACAGAGGGCAGCCAAATGACACTCTCCTGTTACTGTCACATCTTTACACCTGAGACAACAGCCTCGAGTGGGATCTCTCAATCGCATCGTCACAATGAGCCTGAGAGGGTGCCTGGAGCTGACTGCTCATTGTCATGGCAACACTCTAAGGTGAGGACCTTAAGGACTCTCATTTGCGTCAGAGAGACTCAGCAGAGGGCAGAGCTCTTGCACAACGCACGACAGTTTCTAAACAGGCAAAAAAATAAAGGAACATCTTTGTAAAGCTATAATTATGAAAGTATTTCCTCAAAATAGTTTCCCAAAAAAGTAGGCTACTATATCTGAAATAAAAACAATCCAGCCTTTGCTGAACTGATCGTCATGTTTAATTCCCAATAAATTAACATTTAAATAGCCATTAACATTCAAACAGTATGCTATTGGTAGAACCCATTTTAAACGGCTTACTAAAAGTTTTCTCTGCATTCCAAGCTGAAATAATAGAAAGTATGAGAACATAAAAATTATACACACCAAGTGCGGTAATTGTTTGGTAAATGTTATTTTGGCTGACATGGCAGTTGTGGCAATGACATGACATTTTTTGTCATATCTATTGATTTATTCAAAAAAACATGCAAAAATGCACTTCATACATTTAATACACCTCTTATATAATGGGCATGTTTTTAATTGTTGCATGTTGCACTGAATGTGTTTTAAATGTAATAGGGCTTGGGCGCCGCGTTGCATTCTGGGACGTGGCGGCCATGTTGATGGCCTCGTGAATGTAAACATACAGCAAGTCGAACGAGAAGAAACAGAGTTGGGAGAAAGAAAAAATATGTTAAAATGGCGAAAAGGTTGTGGGATTTACAGGGATACGCTAAGTAGGGAATAGGGATGCCAGGGATCGGTATGTGGACAAAATCGGCACTATTAACGGTTTGGATCAATATGAAAATCCCAAAGAGTGGAGCACCGACGACGAGTTGCTGCCGCACTTTTGCATTACAGATATCTCATACTACCTTGTTTGTTTTGTGAGCGCCTACACTTCAGAACAGTTCCAAAGCTACAAGTCATTGGAGTCTCATGTGCAGTTCACAAATGGATGGGTTAAGGAGCTGCAGATCATAAAGCCGGCAAACAGTATACAGTAATCCGGACAAAGGTAAACTGCACTCCGCCTAGTTGCTAGTTTAGTAACCGTTAGTGCTAACAACCATTCACATATAAGTTAGTTAAAAGTACGTGTTTCAAAAGTTTAGTTAGTAGCTGTCAACCCTCCCGTTTTTTTCCGGGGTTCTCATGTATTTGAGCTCTTTTCCTGCTGTCTTCCCGTTGTAGTATTTTCCTGTAAAATATCCCATTAGCCCTTCCATCGGACCTGTCAGTCTCTGTGCTGTTGTCCTGTTGCTACACAGTTGCCCTTCCAGCAAAACAGATATTTTCAAACCATCGTTTTGCTTAACGTTACTTGAAAGCAACCTTAGCGTGATATTGGCCTTTTTAAGATAACAGCGTGGTTGTTGTGAGAGCACGATTTCACACCAATGTAAGCAAAGTCACGTTAGACATAGCTTCACAATCTCGCTTAGTTAATGCAACAGTTTTGTAGTACGAATTTTTGCTGTCAGCAGAGGGATAGCAACAGAAAGATGAATGTAGAAATTTTCCCCGTATTTTGGATGAGTAGCCCAGGAAATTTCCCTTATTTTCAGTGTTTACTTAAGCTATATAAATTAATATTCAGATATTATACCTCACTTGGTCTCCGTGGTCGCGCCTCCAAGCAGGAAAGCAGTGGAAAGTTAATCTATTTTTTTCAAAGGGCGATTATGTGTTGCGCTATTACACCCCACAATACAGCAACGGTTTAATCATGGTTGAAATAGATTTTTAATTAATCAAATTAAGACACACGGCTGAGAGGGAGTATGTCTAAACACTGCGCAGTAGTCCGAGTAGCAGTAAAGGAGGCCATCAGCATGGCGGCCACGCCAAGTAATGACGTCACGACGCCCAAGCCCTATTGTGAAACAGAACTGCACGCATCCCGCGGAACATTCTAACCGGAGCTACTTCTCCAAGTCTATGGCGGTTCACGCAGGTATGTGTTAGTCCGGCAGCGGTGACGACCCGAACAGGCTACAATAGTCCAAAAATAATCACTTATTAGAAATGTACCGTAGTGATTTGGGATAAGACAAAAAAGGCGGTTTGGTAGATTAATTTATGATGTACTCGCTCATTATATACATTTTGCAAATTTTGAACATAAAAAGTTACATAGTGTTGCTTTAAGATCTTGAGAATTTTTTTTATTGATATTATTATTATTATTATTATAAAAAAATGGATTCACTGCTTATTAATATAGATTTATAATAAGTCCACCAAATAAAAGTAATGTGATGGGCCCAACATGAATGAATGAATGAATGAATGAATGAATGAATGAACGAACAAACGAACGAACAAATTAATTTTTATTTTCGGATACTCTTCATTTAATAATGAGCTTTAGATAAGTTGACAGTCAGGACGAGCTGTGTTGATATCTCTTATGTAATTGTCGCAAAAACCAGTCTAAACATGAGCCATGACAGACTGTTGATGTTAATGGTCTCCATAATAAAGCATGCCAGACAGAAACAGACCAATGAAAAAATATTTATAGTCATCTCAAACCAATTAAAAACCTTTTTTTTTTCTCAAGGACATGGTTATATCCTGCTTTTTTCATGAAAAAAGGTTTCTATGCTGTCTTCTGAAACATTCTGAGGGTAGCGTGACCCTGATCATGACAGTCTTTTTGCTGCTGTCTGTGGTAGATTTCTTTCCAGACGAGGGTTAATAGGATAACCGTGTCTTAAATAAATCACCAGCAACAGGGAAAGAAGAGACAGCATAGATAACTGCCTTCTCACTGAACACTCACTCTTCTGAAACCAGCTTCGGTGGTGGTTTTAAAACTGATCACACTGTTAGTCCGTTATATAAACTAAATTATATACATGAATACATTCTATAAATGCATATATAGATGTGATATCTTAACACAAATGTTACACTGTCTTGAATAATAGGAAAGTAACTGCTTTGCCAGTGCAGTGGTTGATTTTGAAGTTGGCAAATGAAATAGAAGAGAGTTAGTTAATTCTTTCCAGAGAGCAACGAGTCTAAGACTTAATGAGCGGTACTGCTTGCGAAAATAACATTTTGTTCCCCAGTACTTTCCAAAAGAATACACACTCTCAAAGCTGATGTAGTCAAAACCATAGATTATTTATTAGAATTTTTCCAAATGCATGTTTGTATTTATCTATGGCAGAAATCCAAGTTCCAGTGGCAGGAAAAGAAAGGCAAGTGTTCCTCATTCACTGCTAAGAGTCTCACTATTGTAAGGCTCTGTAGATATTTGCATTGCACATTAGCAGTTAACACTTTAAGTGGTCATGAATTTTTTAGAGATTGTCTAGGTCGAACTAGACTGTTGGATTCACTGAAAAAAGTGAGTCATGCATTCCCTTGCAAAACTTGATGGTAACAATGCTAGGGATGTTGTTACCAGGGCATTGCTATGCATATACATTAGAAAGGAGCTTATTTTCATCTGGAGAACTGCATCCTTGTTCTCTTTCCCTTTTGTGTTTCTGTCTCGTTCTTTCTCTGCATCTCTATTTACACTTAGTTTAATCACTCCCATGGTTATGACAAATTAAAATCATGTTTCTATTCGAATGGATGCAGGCCAGAGGTAACACATGACAGAGACTGCTGCTACTCTCACAGTTTTCGGAGATACCCTCTTACATGATCCAGCAATAATTGCTTGATCCACTCATCTCTTGCCTAATGATGAGGGAGCGTGTAGTTTTAGATTTCATCTTTTTTTACCCTGACCTTGTAAGACAACTGCGATCGAGTTGCACTCATTTATAAATTGCAAAACTACGAACTTTAAAGGAGCTGAAATGTTTATAGTCTTTGGGAAATTCAGCTGATAAAAAAAGCTATTATATTTTGAAATATTTAATGGACAGGCTTTACTTATGGTAGGGAATTAATTTTTTGAAGTTGCACTGTACTGCACAGTCATACTGATGAAACAATGACGCAAATGTTCTTAGGGAAATTATTTGTTCACGTATTTGTTAATTGCAGAGATGAAACATTTTGCTTCCATCCTTTACACCAAAACGTGAAATTCTGAGGATTTTAGAGTGATTTGTTAGTTTATGGTTAAAAGTCAGTGATGTGAGGTGTTGAGACAACCCTGAACTACAAGTTCTTGAAGTGGTTATAGAAAAGATTAATCCTCCTTACAAATGATCACATTTTGCTGCTTTGCAGCCTGAAAAGATGGACAGTTTTTGTTTTATCCAGCTGAAATTTACTAAGTGCAACTTATAACATCCAAGTGAAAGATAACACCAACATATCAGAAAATAATAATAATAATAATAATAATAATAATAATAATAACTGTGTCTGTTTTCATTTCAGGCTGAAAAGCAACAAAATGTGATTATTTTAAAGGGGGTGATTCTTTTCTATACCCACTAGATGTTTTACCCATCTTTCCTTATAGTGCACTGAAATTTACTGCACTTTTTAAGTATTATACACTCTTAGAAATAAAGGTACTGTCACTTAGGCGGTACCTTTTCAAAAGGTACATGCTTGTACCCAAAGAGTCTATTTTGATACCTTAAAGGTACATATAAGTACTTAAAGTGTACATATTAGAACCTAATAGGAACCTAAAGTGTACCTTTTGAAAAGGTACTGCCCCAGTGACAGCTTTTGTACCTTTATTTCTGAGAGTGATATCAGCTCATCAAGGATATAGAATATCTGTGCATTAAGCATTTATGCTAAACAAGCCTTATGTTCTAGGGGGTTACAAGTCTGTTTAGTGAAGAAGCAGTCAATGTATTTTGAAGTGAAATTGGAAGCAAAACACAGGCAGGAGTCTCTGGCCCACATTAGGCAAATGTAAATGAGACCTGTGGGAATTCGAACTGGATGAAAGGGAGATTTAATGTTTCGCTGATATCATTTATTTTTTCTCCCTCGACATGCTCCTAATCTCCAAATGTGTGATCAGTATGAGGCTTATAGGAAGTGACAAGATCAGCTCATGAACAGATGGACTCGAAACAGCCACTCTAAACTCTTCTTCAGCCCCTTTTCATTTGATTTAAGGAACTGATATCTGCTGAATGTCTTTGGATTATTTACAATTTTTCAGTTGTACCCAGCAGTTACAACCCAGAGTTAAGTGGAGAGGGCTCAGTTTCACTCCGCACCACAGTTTCATAGTCCTCTGCATCTCTTCTAGTATAGCAGCCTTCATTAAAGATTTAGCGTGTACACCACAATTCTCTTGTTTTTGGCGTTTCAAGGACACTGTACAAGAAAAATAGTTTGGAAGCTTCATCAGCTTAGCTTCATATCTAATTTACATCTGCAGTTACCCTTTCTGAAAGCACCGCAGGAAGACTTGACATACAAAGCTTAATTTCGTCCATGTAAATTCTGGTGTTGTCCAATGCAGCTGTGACCACAAAACAAATAAGCGACAGATTTTGTTGATGGTTTGGTGTCTAATTGTGCAACATCATCCACCCACTATATGAAATATCATTAGACCAAAAATCCACATCTCATAACTGTACATTAAATATTACATATCTCCTAATTGGCTATAACTGTGTGCCGTCGACAGCACATTAACATTCAGCATAGAAAGACAAATTGTTGCTTGTTGTTGAAATCTTAGTGTATCACGTCTGGTTAGGACATAGTGTAAGTCTCTTCACAGTGACGGGCCTCTGCATGAGTCCAGCTTTGCAAATGACCATCTGGAGTGTCTTCTCTCAGACACTATGAGCATCACTTAATCACAGTTCAAGGATTGCCAACCCTGATTAGGGAAATCGACTCAAAAATACATGCAAAATGCACTAGCTCTTCTCATTTTAGCTGTCTTGCATAGTTCGCATGGCTTTCTAAACATCACAACAAAACAAGACTTAATGAACATAATGGCATAAATGAATCAGGATGATTAAAATCAAAGCAAAAGATTTCCATAAACATTTTGTGTTTTCTAAGAATTCAGTAATTGTTTTTACAATATAAGAGAATCTCTTCATGTGAGAGTTAAAGATCTCTGGTAAGTCGTAGTTTCTTCTCTTGTATATACTGCAGGAGGGCCTTGGCTCTTTGCTCTACGTGCCGGATGATAGATTTGAGTCCGGACACTTTTCCTCTGCTCACCCAGAACTCCCGATCCACAGACAGGGAGCGAAGGAGCATCCTCTCCAGACATCCTGATTGCAGAACTGAAACGGCCCGCTCTGGAAACCTACCGATCAACAAATACACTGTAACTCTAACTGTTTTATATGTTGATCAGTCTTATTTCCTTGAAAACAGAATCCTTATTCTGAAATTTGTATTTGTAAACATAACTTGTCTGCTTCTAATTCAGTTGGCACTTGTATCCAAATGGACTTGGGTCAGCAAGTCTGTTATTCAAAGGCACAGTGTTAAGAAGTCACAGTTCAAACTTACAATAGTTAACAGTCCACATTTTTAACCACTAGGCCAATATAAGATAGTATAGATAAATATTCATAAATATTAATACTTACTCATCAATACCTTCAAGCAGTCTGAAGTTGAGGTTGTCCTGTGGTTGATGAGGTCTTCCTGCATTGTCAATAAAAACCAGTCTGGATGGTTCCGTCTTCTTAATCTATAAATAGAGGTTAATATACAGAGTAGATTCATGCTTATTGCTATTATGTATTTGGAAACTTATAGACATTTAAATGGCTAGTTCACCCAATAATACAAATTATGTCAAAAGTTACTGTAGCCTGTTCACCCTCCTGTGGTTTCAAACCCATAGGACTTTTGTTTAGTTTTTGAAAAATAAAGATATTTTAATTAAGTCTGAGCCATTTCTGTACCTCTTTTATAAGTCCACCCAACCAAAACTTTCATGGCTCAAAAAGTTCATAAAGACATTGTACAAGTAACCCATATGAATCCCTATAACCCTTCTAAAGAG